>NC_053023.1:188023868-188171552 GCF_003073215.2 Triticum urartu
TGACGGTTGACGTGCAGGTATTGACTTCAGTTTCTACATTTTAGATAGATCGGTAGGCTAAATTTTCACCATGGAGATGACTAAGCATGCTTTCTCTGTTTTGTGCACTATTCTTCAGTACAAGATATTGCACCTGATAGGCAGAATTGAGAGGACTTGAATGGGGTAAGGACCTCTGCTACATCTGCTAACACAGCAGCAAGGATTCGCTTACTCAGTATTATCCATTTCTCCAGTCGTATATAACCGTGCATGTTAGGTTATATCGATGAATATTATTGAAAAAGATTCTTCATACATTACAACAATGTGATTTATTTTTGGTTGCATAACATCTATTTGTGGTCTGCACTCTGGAATATGCTTACAACAATCGAGTAGAAGGAATACTTACTGAAGTTGCCAGCATTTCCATCAACTGTGGTATTTGATCTTTACTACCACCAGTGTTTTTCAGATGTATTTTTAATTATTTTTCTCTTTCTCCCATTTACAATGTGAAGAAGTTGCAGCTTTCTATAGTCCGCAAGTAAATCGTCGATTGATTATATGTTATTCTTTGGTTTTAGAAAAAATAAAGCATAGTGATATAAATACTTCTCAATATACGAGATATAGAAATGTCAATATTAGAATTGATAGTGTGTCATTTTACCTATCTATGCATAAAAAATTAACTTGCATTTTTTACTTCAATGTTTATGTGGAACAACTGGATGTATTTGGGACACCTCTTTGGTTACTCCATACTTATCCAGATGACCGCAACAAGTATTTGTTTCACGTTGTCTTTGGTTAGTACATACTTTATCCGGAGAACTATAGCAAGTATTTTTTTGGCGGGACTATAGCTAGCCTGTGTTTCAGGACATTGCTTTGGTTACTACTCCCTCTGTCCCATAATATAAAAACGTTTTTGACATTATGGGACGGAGGGAATACATGTTTATCCGAAGGACAATAGCAAGTCTTCCGTTTGCCGGACTATAGGAAGTCTTTGTTTCATAGCATCCCGTCACTGCTTTCCTTCACTTTACAACAAGAAAGAAAGGTTCGTATGAGGTCTTTGGCTCTTCCTACATGAAAACTTTTATGTAACTATGTAACATCCCAAATTTGCAATTTGGAATGTTATACACTAGATCATCATGCATAGCATATTTTCTTGCATTTTGGTCGATCCTAGAAATTTCACGCAACTCAAGGACCTTCGAAGAGAGTTGGAGATTTCGTTATTTTCATATTTGAGAGTTTTCTCAAATTAGAAAAGAGGATCATTTGATTTATTTATTTCATCATCAACTATTTTTCCAATATCAAAAAAAATGAGAGAGGGAATAATATGACTTTCCCAAAGTTAGGAAAAATGAAGATTTAATGAATAAGTCAAGTTTTGGTTTTGCTGGAGTTTTGTTTGCTCTTATTTGGATAGGAAAAAATGCGCGTTTTCAAAAATTGCATTTTAGGCCTGAAGAAAAGTTCATTTTGTTCGACTCATTTTTAGGAGTCGGGGAAATTTACTTTAGATTTTTCGGAGTTCGTTTAGATAGTTTTTCTTTTGTTTTTCTGCGCGCGAAACCGATTAAAAAAAAGGAGCAGCTCCCACGCACCAGGCCAGCCGGGCCAAGGACCAGCCAGCCGCCACCGCCCCCAGCCCCTCGCGTGAAGCCGAGTCCCAGCGGGACTCTAGGCCGCCGCCCCCCCCTTTTTGCCACTTGGCCAAGTCACACCCCCCCTCCTAGTATATATACTCACCCCCCCCTCTCCCCACACCACCCCAAGCCCCAAGCCGCCGCCGCCCTAAGCCGCCGCCCGGAGCCCCGCCTCCCGAGGTATCCGCGCCGCCTCTTATTTTCCTCGGTTCGGTTTTTCTTCTAGAAAACCGTTCCGGTTCTTCTCTTTTTTTTTCTTCCGATTTTTCTTCCGGCTTTGTTTCGGTTTTCTTCCGAAACCCTAGATCGGTTTTCATTCTTCTTTCGGACCGTTCGTCTCAACGAACGTGATCACCGATTTTTCCCGGTTAACGACGCCCGTTCGTTTAACCGTTCATCTCTTTCTTTTCGTCGGATTTATTCCGCGATCGCGATCTCAGATCCGATCTTCGTTCTAGTCTTTCTTCCCGCTCGTTTATCGGAATCAGGTGATTCAAGCGCCTGGAGTTTCGTCTCGAAACCGCCGTTCCGTCTAATCAACTTGAACAAGCCTTTGCTACAGTAAAATTTGACCTAGTTCAACTTGCTAGAACCGAGTTGCTTTCTTCCGCCGTTTGTTTTTCCGTCGTCTGTTCGGTTCTTTCTTTCTTTGCAACCGGAGTTCTTAAGTTGAACTTTCTGGTTCGTTCTCTTGTTCGAGTTTTACCTGTGCATTAGATGAGTACTTATTGTGTGCTTGTTATTTGTCTGCGATAGATCACCCGGATTGCGCCGCTTGTTACTTCGAAACCCTAGGTCTCGCGGATCATCAGCAAGGCAAGTAACACTTTGATCATACCTTTTCTACAACCCATGTTTTATTGCATTAGATCAATCCTCTCACATTGCACGATTAGGATCTAATTAAATTGTGGGATGGGAAGTAGATGAGGTAGTACCTATTACCTGTATTATTATCAAACCTTTGGGAGTTACTTCTACGTTTGCTTATTACGCCATGCTATGCTAGTAGACGTGGATTGGGTGAGTGATATCCATGACAGATGTGAGATTGATAATTAAGGGTTTACCTAAGGTGGCAACTTGAACACACATCTGGGTGGATTGAGGCACCTGATGTCTATCAGGACTTGCCTGTTTTTATTTCGGACCGCCACCCAGGCTCAAAGGGATCATAAGATCATTCATGCTAGTAACTTCCGTGTGCAGCCACAAGCCATTATGGGCTCTGGCATAGTTGACTAAGTCGTGCGAACTCTTACAGGGTAGACTAGCAGATGTAGGGGAAAGTAGGTGTACCGGTCTATCCATCGTAAGGTGCTAGCGCTTCTGAAAGACTGTGTCTCGGTCATCCGTCTTCTCAAACACCATGTAGTGCGAGAAACCAAACGGAGGCGATCGAGTCTTGTGGGGAAAAGTGCGCAAACCTCTGTAGAGTGTAACAAACTAATCATGATTAGCCGTGTCCCCGGTTATGGACAACTTGAGTATCTAGTACTTGAATATCATGTGAATCTCATCACGTTACTTCTAATTAATGTTGTTGGGTTTTAATTACTTAATTGGGATCGGAATGCTGTCAACCATTCTCGATGTTTAACAACTACCATGATAGTTAAATAAATTTATTCCTTTGCAGTAGGGAAAAACTGGCTTTACGCAAAACTGTAACCATAGAGCTTTCCACCAGCCATATATGCATGTAGTATAGCTGTTTCATTCCATTACTCTCTATGTGTTACATTGCCAGCCTATTCCATGTGCTGACCCGTTTTCGGGCTAGAACCTCTCATGTTGCAGACTTTTCAGACGACGAGTAAGGTGCTTTTAGGTCGTGGTTCTATACTCAGTGATGCCGTTGGAGTTGATGGACCCATTTTATCTTCCGAGCCTTCCGCTGTTATCGTTATTAGATGGCCTTAAGCCATATTTATTGTAATAAGTTCTCTTTGAGACATCGATGTAATAAGTGTGTGATTGCAACTCTGCTATAAATCCTTCGAAGTACTGTGTGGTGTCAGCATTACTGATCCAGGGATGACACCGGAGCACAGTAGACTTGATCCATTCGGGTCGGGTCGCTACAGAGATGGTATCAGAGCACACGCTGACTGTAGGACACGACCACTAAGTTAAAGCCATAGATCACCATTCTCTTCTCATTTTCTAACTCCTCATCTTTTCTACACTTTTAGGACGACGAACGCGAAGATTAAGTACGCTCAACCGGATGAAGGCACACCATTTGGATTTCACCTGAAGGAAGTCACCAAATACCTGAACATTGGATTACCAAGCTTCACGGGAACCTTCAACGCCACTCTGCCTGAAGAGGAGCGCTGGAAGATTCAAACTCATGTTCCGGGAAGGACATTCGCGCCAATCACGAAGCCTATAGATAGTGTTTTCAATGCACCAACCTGGAGTCTGGGAAGGAGCATGGCAGCCCATATCACCATGGGATGCATTGGAGAAGTTTATCAAGAAGACCTCAAGGACACTATCTACCAGATTTGCGGACGCCGAGACGAACAATGGGAGTTAGTCAGCACCAAGAAGGATAGATCCATTGCATCTTTCATCCAGGAGTTAAACCAGCACATTCGACGCCACGAGAACCAGATGTGCAATGATATGATAGAGTTGAAGAATGCAAAGGCAAGGATCATCGAGCTAGAAGGAGAACTGAAGTCTACACGCAAGGACTACATGGACGAGATCGTAGCTCTAGCAAGACACAATGGCGATCTTAAGCAGGAGATTGAAGAACTCAAGAGGAAGTTAGCATCCAAGGAGGAAGACGAGTACGTCGCATGTCCGGACAACTACATCATCATCGACAACACCGATTCGGATCCAAGTGAACCCGACTTTGAAGACGAAGCTGGAGCAGATATCATGGAGTCTTCCACCGGTTCAAATTTCTAGATGACCACCAGATAGTAGTAGTATTCCCCCATGTAAACATCATAGTCGAGCACTTTTGCGATAGTTTTAGACCGATTGTAAGCCCTTGTTTGATTGAATGAAGTGATTTTGTGTGCATTTGCTCATGCGCATTGGGGTAGTGTTTTTCTCTTTAGACCTCACTCTATTCTTAATTCTTGTCTTTTCTAAACCCTCAGATGCCTCCGAGACGTGACAATGGATTCCCACCGGAGCTCACTCAGTTGATCCAGCAGCAGAATCAATTGATGCAGATGTTAGTCCAGAACCAGCACAACAACAACAACAACCCACCACCACCACCACCTGTTGACCACTTAGCCCGTTTCCTTAGGCTGAATCCGCCGGTGTTTTCCAGTAGCACCGAGCCAATAGTAGCAGACGATTGGCTCCACAAGATAGGAAGGGAGTTGACCACTATAGGATGCACAGATGGTGAGAAAGTGAAGTTTGCCGCACATCAGCTTGACGGATCCGCGGCAGCATGGTGGGAGAATTTCACAGCCACTTACCCAGTTGACACTGTCACATGGGATCAGTTTCAGCAAGCTTTCCGCACTGCCCATGTTTCAGCAGGAGCTATGGCCATGAAGAAGCGTGAGTTTCGCAACTTACGCCAAGGAGGAAGGACAGTCGGCCAGTACGTTTACGATTTCAGCAAGTTAGCACGTTATGCTCCAGATGACGTTGCTACGGATGCAGCTAAGTAGGAGAAGTTTCTGGAAGGACTGAATGATGAACTAAGCATGCAGTTGACGGTAGCGAGTTTCAACAACTACCAGGAGTTGGTAGATCGTGCCATCATGATTGAAGGAAAGCAACAGCAGATTGAGAACCGTAAGAGGAAGTATGGACAGGGGAAGTATAACTCTGGAGCCCAGCAGAAGCCCCGTTTTACCCCTAAACCGGGATTTCAGTTTCAGCATACCCATGGAGGAGGTAGTTCGCACAACCATAATGGCCACAAGAATGGTAATGGGAATGGAGGAAGCAACGGCCAGAACCGTACCACCCCATCGACCCCAACCAAGAGAGATCTGAGTCAAGTCACTTGTTTCAAGTGTTCCAAGACCGAACATTATGCCAATGAATGTCCCAAAGGCCAGAATGGAAATGGCAATGGAAGCTCTGGGAAGAAGCCGAACCCTTTCAATAGGGGACAGGTGAACCACGTTAATGTGGAGGAGGTTGAAGATCAGCCTGATGCAGTAATCGGTAAGTTTTTGGTTAAGACATTTACCGCACTCGTTCTTTTTGATACTGGTGCATCGCATTCATACATATCAAGGGGATTTGTGGAAAAGTATAGCCTACCCACTAGGATTCTTAAAACGCCTATGCTAGTAAGCTCGCCAGGAGCAGAGTACATGGCCAGACAAGGATGTTTCCAAGTGCCATTAAGTATAGGAAGGCATGTTTTCCCAACGGATTTAATTATTCTGGAGTCCCAAGGTCTGGATGTGATTCTTGGTATGGATTGGCTGTCGATGTATGGAGGAAACATCGATTGCGCCAGTAAGACAATTTTGCTTACCACACCAGAAGGAAGAAGGATCAAGTATGTATCCCGGCATGTGCCAAACAGGACACAAGTAAACTGCCTAATAGGAGTTGTGCAAGAAGAAGTACCGGTGGTGAAGGATTTTCCTGATGTATTTCCTGAGAAATTGCGAGGCATGCCACCGGATAGAGACATTGAGTTTTTGATTGAGTTATTGCCAGGTACAGGCCCAATATCGAAGCAACCGTACCGGATGCCAGCAAAGGATTTGGTGGAAATTAAGAATCAGATTAAGGAGTTATTGGATAAAGGTTACATTCGCCCAAGCTCTTCGCCTTGGGGATCACCCGTACTTCTAGTGGAAAAGAAGGATGGATCATTAAGGATGGTTGTTGATTATCAAGGATTGAATGAAGTAACCATCAAGAATAAGTACCCACTGCCAATGATTAATGATCTGTTTGATCGTTTGCAAGGAGCTAAAGTGTTTTCCAAGATCGATTTGCGATCAGGGTACCATCAATTGAAGATTCGAGAGCAGGACATACCTAAGACAGCATTCACCACAAGATATGGACTGTATGAGTATACCATTATGTCATTTGGATTGACTAACGCACCTGCCTATTTTATGAACCTGATGAACAAAGTGTTTATGGAGTTTTTGGATAAGTTCGTATTAGTGTTCATTGATGACATCCTGGTTTATTCAAAGAATGAAGAGGAGCATAAGGAACATCTGCGTTTGGTTTTGGAGAAACTAAGGGAACATCAGTTATACGCCAAATTCAGCAAATGTGAGTTTTGGTTGAAGGAAGTTGGATTCCTCAGACACGTTATATCCAGACAAGGTATAGCAGTTGACCCCACTAAGGTTGAGACCGTAACCGAATGGGAATCACCAACGACAGTTGGAGAGATCCGGAGTTTTCTTGGACTCGCAGGATACTACCGGAGGTTCATTGAGAACTTTTCAAAGATTGCAAAGCCTATGACTGAATTGTTGAAGAAGGATACTAAGTTCAATTGGACTGAGGAATGTGAGTCTAGTTTCCAGGAATTGAAGAAACGCTTGGTTACCTCACTAGTATTGATTTTGCCAGATCAGACCAAGGATTATGAGGTGTATTGCGACGCTTCACGTCGAGGACTTGGAGCAGTGCTTATGCAGGAAGGGAGAGTTGTTTCGTATGCTTCACGGCAACTGAAGCCTCATGAGTTGAATTATGCCACGCATGATTTGGAGTTAGCAGCCGTAGTGCATGCATTGAAAACGTGGAGACATTTCCTCATTGGAAATCATTGTGAGGTGTACACGGATCACAAGAGTTTGAAGTACATTTTCACGCAGGAGTTGAACCTCAGACAAAGGAGATGGTTGGAGCTCATCAAGGATTATGAAATGAGATTGCATTACCATCCCGGAAAAGCTAATGTGGTAGCTGACGCATTGAGCCGTAAGAGCCATGTCAACACCCTAGTGATGGGAGAAGTACCAAAGGAGTTAGCAGAAAACCTTCGTGAGCTATGTTTGGAAATAGTTCCGAGAGGCTATGTAGCAACATTGGAGATTCAGTCAACATTGATGGATAAGATCAGAGAAGCTCAGAAATCTGACAAGGAGATTGCTGCTATAAAAGAGAAATTGAGCGAAGGAAAAGCAAAGGGATTTCGTGAGGATGAGCACGATACCTTATGGTTTGAGGACCGTGTTTATGTGCCCAATGACCCAGAGATCAGGAAGTTGATTTTGCACGAGGCACATGATTCACCGTATTCGATTCACCCAGGGAATACCAAGATGTATTTGGATTTGAAGGAAACATTCTGGTGGACCGGAATGAAGAAGGATATTGCAGCATATGTAGCAGTTTGTGATGTTTGTCAGAGAGTAAAGGAAGAACATCAGAAGCCAGCAGGATTGTTACAACCATTGCCGATACCCGAATGGAAGTGGGATAAGATAGGCATGGATTTTATCACAGGACTACCCAGGATGAAAGCAGGCTATGACTCGATATGGGTAGTAGTTGATCGTTTGACGAAGGTAGCACATTTTATTCCAGTTAAGACCACTTACACCAGTGCTAAGTTGGCGAAGATATACATGACTAGGATCATTTGTTTGCATGGAGTTCCAAGGAGTATCGTATCAGATAGAGGAACTCAATTTACCTCAAAATTTTGGAATCAGTTGCATGAAACTTTAGGAACCAGACTAGAGTTCAGCACAGCTTTTCATCCGCAGACAGATGGACAGACCGAGAGAGTCAATCAGATTTTGGAAGATATGCTGAGAGCTTGTGCACTAGATTATGGATCTAGCTGGGACGATAACTTGCCGTATGCGGAGTTTTCTTATAACAACAGTTACCAAACCAGTTTGAAGATGGCACCTTTCGAAGCTTTATACGGAAGGAGGTGCAGGACACCGTTGTCATGGGACGAAGTTGGAGACCGTCAATTCTTTGGACCAGATTTGATTAAGGAGTTTGAACGGAAAGTTAAGTTGATTCGCGATAGGCTCAAGGTAGCCCAGTCCAGGCAGAAGAGCTACGCAGATTCAAAACGCAAGGAGACAGTTTACGAAACTGGAGGCAGAGTTTACCTTCGAGTATCCCCACTTCGAGGAGTTAAGCGCTTTGGAGTTAAGGGAAAATTAGCACCGCGCTTCGTTGGACCGTACAAGATCTTGCAACGTATGGGAGAAGTCGCTTATAAGTTGGAATTACCAGAGGAACTGTCAGGAGTTCATGATGTATTCCATGTTTCTCAGCTGAAGAAATGTCATGCCGAGATGGCGGAGGTACCACTAAGAGATACCGTGCCACTCGAAGCGATTCAGTTGGAGGATGACTTAACATATGAGGAGAAGCCAGTCAAGATTCTCGATTATGCCAGCAGAGTTACCCGCAGCAAGGTTATCAAGTTTTGCAAAGTTCAGTGGAACCACCACTCAGAGGATGAAGCCACCTGGGAAAGAGAAGAAGATTTGCTCAAGGACCACCCTCACCTATTTTCTAGCCAACCCGAATCTCGAGGGCGAGATTCATTTTAAGGGGGTAGGTTTGTAACATCCCAAATTTGCAATTTGGAATGTTATACACTAGATCATCATGCATAGCATATTTTCTTGCATTTTGGTCGATCCTAGAAATTTCACGCAACTCAAGGACCTTCGGAGAGAGTTGGAGATTTCGTTATTTTCATATTTGAGAGTTTTCTCAAATTTGAAAAGAGGATCATTTGATTTATTTATTTCATCTTCAACTATTTTTCCAATATCAAAAAAAATGAGAGAGGGAATAATATGACTTTCCCAAAGTTAGGAAAAATGAAGATTTAATGAATAAGTCAAGTTTTGGTTTTGCCGGAGTTTTGTTTGCTCTTATTTGGATAGGAAAAAATGCGCGTTTTCAAAAATTGCATTTTAGGCCCGAAGAAAAGTTCATTTTGTTCGACTCATTTTTAGGAGTCGGGGAAAATTTACTTTAGATTTTTCGGAGTTCGTTTAGATAGTTTTTCTTTTGTTTTTCTGCGCGCGAAACCGATTAAAAAAAAGGAGCAGCTCCCGCGCGCCAGGCCAGCCGGGCCAAGGACCAGCCCGCCGCCACCGCCCCCAGCCCCTCGCGCGAAGCCGAGTCCCAGCGGGACTCTAGGCCGCCCCCCCCCCCTTTTTGCCACTTGGCCAAGTCACACCCCCCCCTCCTAGTATATATACTCACCCCCCCCCTTCCCCACACCACCCCAAGCCCCAAGCCGCCGCCGCCTTAAGCCGCCGCCCGGAGCCCCGCCTCCCGAGGTAGCCGCGCCGCCTCTTCTTTTCCTCGGTTCGGTTTTTCTTCTAGAAAACCGTTCGGTTCTTCTCTTTTTTCTTCCGGTTTTTCTTCCGGCTTTGTTTCGGTTTTCTTCCGAAACCCTAGATCGGTTTTCATTCTTCTTTCGGACCGTTCGTCTCAACGAACGTGATCACCGATTTTTCCCGGTTAACGACGCCCGTTCGTTTAACCGTTCATCTCTTTCTTTTCGTCGGATTTATTCCGCGATCGCGATCTCAGATCCGATCTTCGTTCTAGTCTTTCTTCCCGCTCGTTTATCGGAATCAGGTGATTCAAGCGCCTGGAGTTTCGTCTCGAAACCGCCGTTCCGTCTAATCAACTTGAACAAGCCTTTGCTACAGTAAAATTTGACCTAGTTTCAACTTGCTAGAACCGAGTTGCTTTCTTCCGCCGTTTGTTTTTCCGTCGTCTGTTCGGTTCTTTCTTTCTTTGCAACCGGAGTTCTTAAGTTGAACTTTCTGGTTCGTTCTCTTGTTCGAGTTTTACCTGTGCATTAGATGAGTACTTATTGTGTGCTTGTTGTTTGTCTGTGATAGATCACCCGGATTGCGCCGCTTGTTACTTCGAAACCCTAGGTCTCGCGGATCATCAGCAAGGCAAGTAACACTTTGATCATACCTTTTCTACAACCCATGTTTTATTGCATTAGATCAATCCTCTCACATTGCATGATTAGGATCTAATTAAATTGTGGGATGGGAAGTAGATGAGGTAGTACCTATTACCTGTATTATTATCAAACCTTTGGGAGTTACTTCTACGTTTGCTTATTATGCCATGCTATGCTAGTAGACGTGGATTGGGTGAGTGATATCCATGACAGATGTGAGATTGATAATTAAGGGTTTATCTAAGGTGGCAAACTTGAACACACATCTGGGTGGATTGAGGCACCTGATGTCTATCAGGACTTGCCTGTTTTTATTTCGGACCGCCACCCAGGCTCAAAGGGATCATAAGATCATTCATGCTAGTAACTTCCGTGTGCAGCCACAAGCCATTATGGGCTCTGGCATAGTTGACTAAGTCGTGCGAACTCTTACAGGGTAGACTAGCAGATGTAGGGGAAAGTAGGTGTACCGGTCTATCCATCGTAAGGTGCTAGCGCTTCTGAAAGACTGTGTCTCGGTCATCCGTCTTCTCAAACACCATGTAGTGCGAGAAACCAAACGGAGGCGATCGAGTCTTGTGGGGAAAAGTGCGCAAACCTCTGTAGAGTGTAACAAACTAATCATGATTAGCCGTGTCCCCGGTTATGGACAACTTGAGTATCTAGTACTTGAATATCATGTGAATCTCATCATGTTACTTCTAATTAATGTTGTTGGGTTTTAATTACTTAATTGGGATCAGAATGCTGTCAACCATTCTTGATGTTTAACAACTACCATGATAGTTAAATAAATTTATTCCTTTGCAGTAGGGAAAAACTGGCTTTACGCAAAACTGTAACCATAGAGCTTTCCACCAGCCATATATGCATGTAGTATAGCTGTTTCATTCCATTACTCTCTATGTGTTACATTGCCAGCCTATTCCATGTGCTGACCCGTTTTTGGGCTGCAACCTCTCATGTTGCAGACTTTTCAGACGACGAGTAAGGTGCTTTTAGGTCGTGGTTCTATACTCAGTGATGCCGTTGGAGTTGATGGACCCATTTTATCTTCCGAGCCTTCCGCTGTTATCGTTATTAGATGGCCTTAAGCCATATTTATTGTAATAAGTTCTCTTTGAGACATCAATGTAATAAGTGTGTGATTGCAACTCTGCTATAAATCCTTCGAAGTACTGTGTGGTGTCAGCATTACTGATCCAGGGATGACACCGGAGCACAGTAGACTTGATCCATTCGGGTCGGGTCGCTACAAACTATTTGGTCAGCAGGGGGGCAGCATCCAACAAAAAGATAGTGATGTAGACTAAATGTGGAGTTCGTGCAGCTAATCAGGTAAGTATGCTGCAGTACCCACGACTGTCTCTATATTTTTCCTATTACGATTGCTAATCTGCTGATTCTGTTTCTTAGTTGTGATAGATTGCCATACATGTGTCGTCTCTAGAGCTCCAGAAACCTGTGATGAAACATGTTGGTTGGATGGTCAACTCCGTTGTTATTTCAATCTATTTTATCATTTCCATGCGTTATCTTGTCTTCATGTATTTACAAAAAATTATATATCTCTTTGTCAAGAAAATTTCAAAATAGACGGGCGCAGCAACGCGCGCCAACCATGATCTAGTAAATGTATGAAAGCTCAACAAAAGAAACTAAGTGGGTGTGCATCCAACTTGCTTGCTCACGAAGACCTAGGGCACTTGAGGAGGCCCATTGTTGGAATATACAAGCCAAGTTCTATAATGAAAAATTCCCACTAGTATATGAAAGTGACAAAACAAGAGACTCTTTATCATGAGGATTATGGTGCTACTTTGAAGCACAAGTGTGGCAAAGGATAGTAGCATTGTCCCTTCTCTCTTTTTCTCTCATTTTTTGGGCCTTTTTTATGGCCTTTCTCTCTTTTTTTTGGGCCTTCTCCTTTTTTATGGTCTTTCTCTTTTTTATATATTCTCACTTGGGACAATGCTCTAGAAAATGATGATCATCACACTTGTATTTATTTACAACTCAATGATTACAACTCGATACTAGAACAAAGATGACTCTATATGAATGCTTCCGGCGGTGTACCGGGATATGCAATGAACCAAGAGTGACATGTATGAAAGAATTATGAACAGTGGCTTTGCCACAAATACTATGTCAACTACATGATCATGCTAAGCAATATGACAATGATGAATGTGTCATGATAAACGGAACGGTGGAAAGTTGCATGGCAATATATCTCGGAATGGCTATGGAAATGCCATAATAGGTAGGTATGGTGGCTGTTTTGAGGAAGATATAAGGAGGTTTATGTGTGATAGAGCGTATCATATCACGGGGTTTGGATGCACCGGCGAAGTTTGCACCAACTCTCAATGTGAGAAAGGGCAATGCACGGTACCGAAGAGGCTAGCAATGATGGAAGGGTAAGAGTGCGTATAATCCATGGACTCAACATTAGTCATAAAGAACTCACATACTTATTGCAAAATCTACAAGTCATCAAAAATCAAGTATTACGCGCATGCTCCTGGGGGGATAGATTGGTAGGAAAAGACCATCGCTCGTTCCCGACCGCCACTCATAAGGAAGACAATCAAATAACACCTCATGTTTCAAATTTATTACACAACGTTTACCATACGTGCATGATAAGGGACTTGCAAACTTCAACACAAGTATTCCTCAAATCCACAACTACCCAACTAGCACAACTTTGATATCACTATCTCCATATCTCAAAACAATCATCAAGTATCAAAATTATCTTAGTATTCAATGCACTTATATGAAAGTTTTTATTATATTCCTCTTGGATGCCCATCATATTAGGACTAGTTTCATAACCAAAGCAAACTACCATGCTGTTTCGAACTCTCAAAATAATATAAGTGAAGCATGAGAGTTCATCTATTTCTACAAAATAAAACCACCACCGTGCTCTTAAAAAGATATAAGTGAAGCACTAGAGCAAATGACAAACTACTCTGAACGATATAAGTGAAGATCTATGAGTAGTCGAATAATTATGCAACTATGTGAAGACTCTCTAACATTTAATAATTTCAAATCTTGGTATTTTATTCAAACAGCAAGCAAAACAAAAGAAAATAAAATGACGCTCCAAGCAAAACACATATCATGTGGCGAATAAAAATATAGCTCCAAGTAAAGTTACCGATGAACGAAGACGAAAGAGGGGATGCCTTCCGGGGCATCCCCAAGCTTAGGCTCTTGCCACTCCTTATTCCATTGTCCATCGAATCTTTACCCAAAACTTGAAAACTTCACAACACAAAACTTAATAGAAAACGCGTGAGCTCCGTTAGTATAAGAAAATAAATCACCACTTAGGTACTGTTGTGAACTTATTCTAAATTCATATTGGTTTAATATATACTGTATTCAAACTTCTCTACTGTTCATACCCTCCAATACTACTCATAGATTCATCAAAATAAGCAAACAACACATAGAAAACAGAATCTGTCAAAAACAGAACAGTCTATAGTAATCTGTATCAAACGTATACTTTTGGAACTCATAAAATTCTCAAATAAATTGATGGACCTGAGGAATTTATCTGTAATCATCTGCAAAAATAATTAACTAATTATCACTCTCCAAATAAAAATGGCAGCAATTCTCGTGAGCGCTAAAGTTTCTGTTTTTTACAGCATGATCAACAAGACTTTCCCCAAGTCTTCCCAAAGGTTCTACTTGGCACAAACACTAATTAAAAGCATAAAACCACATATAAACAGAGGCTAGATAAATTATTTATTACTAAACAGGAGCAAAAAGCATGGAATAAAAATAAAATTGGGTTGCCTCCCAACAAGCGCTATCGTTTAACGCCCCTAGCTAGGCATGATGATTTCAACGATGCTCACATAAAAGATAAGAATAGAAACATGAAGAGAGCATCATGAAGAATATGACTAACACATTTAAGTCTAACCCAATTCCTATGCATAGGGATTTTGTGAGCAAACAACTTATGAGAATAATAATCAACTAGCATAGGAAGGCAAAACAAGCATAACTTTGAAACTTTAAGCACATAGAGAGGAAACTTAATATTATTGCCATTCCTACAAGCATATGTTCCTCCCTCATAATAATTTTCAGTAGCATCATGAATGAATTCAACAATATAACCCACACCTAAAGCATTCTTTTCATGATCTACAAGCATAGAAATTTTATTACTCTCCACATAAGCAAATTTCTTCTCTTGAATAGTAGTGGGAGCAAACTCAACAAAATAATTATCATGTGAGGCATAATCCAAATGAAAACTAAAATCATGATGACAAGTTTCATGGATATCATTATTCTTTATAGCATACAAGTCATCACAATAATCATCATAGATAGCAACTTTGTTCTCATAATCAATTGGAACCTCTTCCGGAATAGTGGATTCATCACAAAATAAAGTCATGACCTCTCCAAATCCACTTTCATCAATATAATCATCATAAATAGGAGGCATGCTTTTATCATAATAAATTTTCTCATCAAAACTTGGGGGACAAAAAATATCATCTTCATCGAACATAGCTTCCCCAAGCTTGTGGCTTTGCATATCATTAGCATCATGGATATTCAAGGAATTCATACTAACAACATTGCAATCATGCTCATCATTCAAATATTTAGTGCCAAACATTTTAATGCATTCTTCTTCTAACACTTTGGCACAATTTTCCTTTCCATCATACTCACGAATGATATTAAAAAGATGAAGTGTATGAGGCAAACTTAATTCTATTTTTTGCAATTTTCTTTTATAAACTAAAGTAGTTATAAAACAAGAAACTAAAAGACTCGATTGCAAGATCTAAAGATATACCTTCAAACGCTCACCTCACCGGAAACGGCGCCAGAAAAGAGCTTGATGTCTACTACACAACCTTCTTCTTGTAGACATTGTTGGGCCTCCAAGTGCAGAGGTTTGTAGGACAGTAGCAAATTTCCCTCAAGTGGATGACCTAAGGTTTATCAATCCGTAGGAGGGGTAGGATGAAGATGGTCTCTCTCAAGCAACCCTGCAACCAAATAACAAAGAGTCTCTTGTGTCCCCAACACACCCAATACAATGGTAAATTGTATAGGTGCACTAGTTCGGCGAAGAGATGATGATACAAGTGGTATATGGATGGTAGATAAAGGTTTTTGTAATCTGAAAATATAAAAACAGAAAGGTAACTAATGATAAAAGTGAGCACAAACGGTATTGCAATGCGTTGAAATAAGGCCTAGGGTTCATACTTTCACTAGTGCAAGTTCCCTCAACAATAATAACATAATTGGATCATATAACTATCCCTCAACATGCAACAAAGAGTCACTCCAAAGTCACTAATAGTGGAGAACAAACGAAGAGATTATGGTAGGGTACGAAATCACCTCAAAGTTATTCTTTCCAATCAATCCGTTGGGCTATTCCTATAAGTGTCACATACAGCCCTAGAGTTCGTACTAGAATAACACCTTAAGACACAAATCAACCAAAACCCTAATGTCACCTAGATACTCCAATGCCACCTCAAGTATCCGTGGGTATGATTATATGATATGCATCACACAATCTCAGATTCATCTATTCAACCAACACATAGAACCTCAAAGAGTGCCCCAAAGTTTCTACCGAAGAATCACGACGAAAACGTGTGCCAACCCCTATGCATAGGTTCATGGGAGGAACCCGCAAGTTGATCACCAAAACATACATCAAGTGAATCACGTGATATCCCATTATCACCACAGATACGCACGGCAAGACATACATCAAGTGTTCTCAAATCTTTAAAGACTCAATCCGATAAGATAACTTCAAAGGGGAAACTCAATCCATTACAAGAGAGTAGAGGGGGAAGAAACATCATAGGATCCAAATATAATAGCAAAGCTCACGATACATCAAGATCGTGCCAAATCAAGAACACGAGAGAGAGAGAGAGAGATCAAACACATAGCTACTGGTACATACCCTTAGCCCCGAGGGAGAACTACTCCCTCCTCGTCATGGAGAGCACCGGGATGATGAAGATGGCCACCGGAGAGGGATGCCCCCTCCGGCAGGGTGCCGGAACGGGTCTAGATTGGCTTTCGGTGGCTACGGAGGCTTCTGGCGGCGGAACTCCCGATCTATTGTGCTCCCGGATCGTTTTAGGGTATATGGAGATATATAGGCGGTAGAAGTACGTCAGGGGACCCACGAGGGTGGAGGGCGTGCCCAGGGGGTGGGCATGCCCCCCTACCTCGTGGCTTCCTCGAAGCTTCCTTGACATGGACTCCAAGTCTCCCGAGTTGCTTTCCTTCCAGAAGTAAGTTCCGTGAAGTTTCAGGTCAATTGGACTCCGTTTGATTTTCCTTTTCGACGATACTCTAAAACAAGGAAAAACAGAAACTGGCACTAGGCTCTGGGTTAATAGGTTAGTCCCAAAAATAATATAAAAGTGTATAATAAAGCCCATAAACATCCAAAACAGAAGATAATATAGCATGGAGCAATAAAAAATTACAGATACGTTGGAGACGTATCACGGCGTGTCTTTCCGTTGTGCCTTCCTTTCTTGTCGATTTTATCTCAGCTGTTCTGCTTTATTTCCTTGACTTAGGGCTCCGCTCTCTCTCTTGAGAAGTCGGTCGCCGCCTCCGTCATCGGGTCGGGGGAGAGTTCTACCACCACCCGGCGAATCGATCCTGTAGCCGATCTCCGGGAGGCACAGGAACGAAACGCGCGGGAGGTGCGCGAGGAGAGGGAAGCCGCCCGTAGGGAGCAAGCGGAGGTGGACAAGGCGGAGGCCGCCGCGCTGAAGAAGCTGGCAGAGGCTGAGGCCGATGCCGCGGCGAAGAAGCGGGCCGAATAAGTTGCATACCGCCAAGCGCCGTTGTTCGTCATCCCCCTGAACTCTGCGCCGCCGCCTTCAGAGTTCACGGTGCCGACTGGGGGAGCCGGCAACGAACAACTGGTCATGGAGAGAGGAGCTGGCGACGTCGTCATGTCGGAGGTAGCCGTGCCTTCGCCGTCTCTAGTTAACAGATCGCGGGACAAGCATCCGGCCGCCCCGCCGGCACCACCAGCCGGAAATGAGGTGGTGACGGACCCGACTCCTGAGGTCCGCACACCATGGCGCCGCCGAGGCGTGAAGGCGACTTCGGCGCCACGACCGCTGGAAGCCGGTGTTGCGAGCTCGTCAGCCCCAGATGCCGAAGCAACCAGCGCCGCTCCCGCTGAATGGGTGCGTGGAGGCGGGACGAGCGCTTCGAATCAAGCGATCCTGGACGTCCAGGCCAAACTTCGAGCTGAGGCCACCGCTCTTCAGCAGTGCAACAGGGCGTTCCTAGATTCGCGAGCGGCCATTCGGGTATGTTTCTCACTTCTTCGTCTTTGATTCTTGTACTTCTCTGTGGGGGCGCGCCGGCGCACCCACTAGGTGTAGCCCCCGAGTTTCAGGTCGGCTGCTCAGCAGGCAGACCGGAACTTTACTTGGCGGGCTCCGAGTGCTAACTTTTCTTCTATCTTCATTGCAGGACTATCATAATCTTCGTGTGGCCACCTTTAACTCCAACGTCCGAGATCTGGACCGACGGACAGCCGACTTGGTGGAAAGCCGGAGTAAGTCACTGTTTTTATCTCTTTGCGGGGGCGCGATAGCGCACCCGCGGACTGTAGTCCCCGAGATTCGGGACGACTACTGAGCAGTCGGGCCGGATCTCCCCGGCAACTATACTTCTTCTTTGTTGGTTATTGACATCTTTTTTTTCTTTCTCCACTCTTGCCGAGGCCAATGCCGCCTTGCAGCGGCAGCTGGGTGAAGCCAACACCGTGTTGCGTGCCAAGGAGGCAGAGTGCAAAGAGCTGGCCCAGGAGCACGATCGACTGGCCACGCAACTGGCGGAGCAGGCGAAGCTTCTCTAGACGGCCCGGAAGGAGGCGGAGGTGAAGGAGTCCAATCTCCTCGTCGAGTTTGAGACCGAACGCTCCACCTGGACCGACAAGGAGGTGCTGCTGAAGTCCGGCTTCAGCAGGATTGAAGACATGGTTGATGGTAAGTTTTCTTCTTTTTCTTTCTTTGGGTTGCCGGCTGCTGATCGAGCCGGCTTCCAGCTTTTGGTTTCTGACTTCTGATCTGGGCTTCTGAGCATTGATCAGGTAGTAGGAGTCGTTGCCCAAAACTTTCCTAATGATGAATGGGCCTTCCCAAGGTGCCGAGAGCTTGTGCTGGCCGGCTGTTCGCTGGATCAGTCGGACCACAAGGTCTCCCTCCGGAAAGATCTTGGCTTGACATTCCTGTTGTAGTAGCGGCGTAGACTCTGCTAGTAGATGGCGTACCGGCTAAGTGCTAACAGCCGGCCCTCCTCCAATAAATCGACGTCGTCTTCTCGCGCTTCTTTTGCTTCCGCCTTGGTGTACATGGTGATGCGAGGTGAGTCGAACTCAATGTCCGTCGGGATGACGGTTTCAGCACCATAGACGAGGAAGAAAAGCATGAAGCCGGTTGACTTGTTTGGAGTTGTGCGCAGGCTCCAGAGGACGGCTGGCAGCTCATCAATCCAGCATCCGGCCGACCGCTCCAGGGGCTCGAGCAGTCGGGGCTTGACGCCGGAAAGGATGAGGCCATTTGCTCGCTCAACTTGGCCGTTTGACTGCGGATGGGCAACGGACGCTAGGTCCAGTCCGATGCCCTACGTCGCGCAGAAACGTGCCAAGGCTCCTTTGGCAAAATTTGTGCCATTATCCGTGATGATGCTATGTGGTACTCCGTACCGAGTGGTGATATCTGCAATGAAAGTCACGGCAGTCGGACCATTCAACTTCTTGATTGACTCTGCTTCTATCCACTTGGTGAATTTGTCCACGGCGACAAGCAGATGGGTCATGCCGCCGTGTGCTGTCTTGAATGGTCCCACCATATCCAAGCCCTAAACGGCAAAAGGCCATGCCAAGGGAATGGTATTGAATGCATAAGCCGGCAGATGTTGCTGCGTGCTGAACTTCTGACACCCCTTGCAATGCTTGACTAGATCCTTGGCATCCTCCAAGGTAGTCGGCCAGAAGAAACCGTGGCAGAAAGGGCCACGAGTGATCTGGAAGCCGCGTGGTGGCCGCACTCGCATTGGTGGATGTCTTTGAGGATTGCTTGGCCTTTCTCTGGTTCTACGCAACGCTGGTACACACCAGTGACACTGCGCCTCACAAGTTCTCTGTTGACAATGGTGTATGCTGCTGCCCGACGTTGCACTTGTCGGGCTGAGATCTCATCAGTCGGCAGCTCTTTGTTCACCAGAAAGTTGAGGATGGGCTGCGCCCATGAAGTTGCTGCTATTTCTTTGACTGCCAGAACTGTGACTTGCATGAGGGTGGTTGGGCTGGGAGGCGGCGGTGATAACCCACAGGTATAGGGGATCACAACAGTTTTCGATAAGTAAGAGTGTCGAACCCCACGAGGAGCTAAAGGTAGAACAAATATTCCCTCAAGTTCTATCAACCACCGATACAACTCTACGCATGCTTGACGTTCGCTTTACCTAGAACAAGTATGAAACTAGAAGTACTTTGTAGGTGTTTTTGGATAGGTTTGCAAGATAATAAAGAGTACGTAAATAAAAAGTAGGGGCTGTTTAGATAAAGAAACAATAAAGTAAATATAGCGAGTGTGGAAAAGTGGTGGTAGGAGTTGCGAAATTGCCCCTAAGCAATTGACTACTTTACTAGACCGATAGCAAGTATTATGTGGGAGAGGCCACTGCTAGCATGTCATCCCTGACTTGGAATTCTATGCACTTATGATTGGAACTATTAGCAAGCATCCACAACTACTAATGTTCATTAAGGTAAAACCCAACCATAGAATTAAGATATATTGGTCCCCCTTCAATCCCGTATGCATCAATTTCTATGCTAGGTTGAAGCTTCTGTCACTCTTGCCCTCCAATACATAGTCCTATCAACATACAACTAACCCTAGGGTGTGATCCACGCGCGCAATCATATAATGGGCACCAAAGGACAGCAACATAACCACAAGCAAATTAAATCAATCATAGCAATTCATCAACCACCGATAGGACAACGAAAATCTACTCAGACATCATAGGATGGCAACACATCATTGGATAATAATATGAAGCATAAAGCACCATGTTCAAGTAGAGGGTATAGCGGGTTGCAGGAGAGTGGACCGTTGTAGATAGAGGGTGGAAGGTGATGGAGATGTTGTTGAAGATGGCGGAGGTGTTGGTGTAGATCGCGGTGATGATGATGGCCCCCGGTGGTACTCCGGTGCCACCGGAAGCGAGGGGGAGAGAGCCCCCCTCCTTCTTCTTCTTCCTTGACCTTCTCCCTAGATGGGAGAAGGGTTTCCCCTCTGGTCCATGGTCTCCATGGCGTGGGAGGGGCGAGAGCCCCTCCGAGATTGGATCTGTCTCTCTGTCTCTCTCTGTTTCTGCGTTCTCAGATTCTTCCCTTTCACCGTTTCTTATATTCCCGGAGATCCATAACTCCGATTGGGCTGAAATTTCAACACGATCTCTATCCGGATATTAGCTTTCTTGCGGCGAAAGAAGGGCACCAACCACCTTACGGGTGGCCCATGAGGGTCAGGGGCGCGCCCCCCTGCCTCATGGCCACCTCGGGCACCGTCTCGCGTGGATTTTTCTTCCCAAAAATCATATATATTCCAAAAAATCTCTGTCAGTTTTTATCCCGTTTGGACTCCATTTGATATGGATATTCTGCGAAACAAAAAACATGCAACAAACAGGAACTGGCACTGGGCACTGGATCAATATGTTAGTCCCAAAAATAGTATAAAAAGTTGCCAAAAGTATATGCAAGTTGTAGAATATTGGCATGGAACAATCAAAAATTATAGATACGACGGAGACGTATCAGCGGGTTGGAGTCAGATGCCTCTTGCTGTCTCGATGAAGTCCCCGGGCCGACTGTTGCAGTCCCCGCGCCAACTGCCGAGGTCCGCGAGCCGGCTACCGCAGCCCTAGAGTCGGATTCGTTGGCCTCGGGAGGAGCCGGCACAAAGATGGACTCAGACTCCGGAGAGGGCTTGATCAACGGCTTGAGGAGGCGCTGAAGGGAGACACCAGCTGGTATTGCTTGCCGGGTGGAGCCGATTCGTGCCAAGGCATCTGCTTGCTCATTGTCGGCTCTTGGCACATGAAGGAACTCGCACCCCTCGAAGTATCCACTGAGTTGCTGGATGAAAAAATGGTAGCTTGCCATATTTGCATCCTTGGCGTCCCAGTTACCAGAAGACTGCTGGACTACCAAGTCAGAGTCGACGTAGCATAGGATCCGGCGGATGCCGATTTCCTTGGCCAACCGGAGGCCGTGTATTAGTGCTTCATACTCGGCCACATTGTTGGAGGCAGCAAAATGGATTTGCAACATGTACTTGAGCTTGTCGCCTTTGGGAGAGGTGGGGATGATGCCGGCTCCCAAACCAGTGCGCATCTTTGAAGCATCAAAATGCATCCGCCAATGGGTGGAGTCCGGCGCTGGCGGCAGGTACTGGGTCTCGGCCTAGTCGACGAGGAAATCGGCCAGTGCTTGGGACTTGATGGCAGTGCGAAGCTGGTAGTAGATGGTGTAGGGGGGCAACTCGATGGCCCATTTGGCCACTCGGCCAAAAGCATCTCTGTTGTCAATGATCTCAGCGAGTGAAGCGGTGCAGACAACAGTGATTGGGTGCTCCTGAAAGTATGGCTTCAGCTTCTTGGCGGCGAAATGCACGCCGTAGCACATCTTCTCATAGTGGGGGTAGTTCTGCTTGGAGGCGGACAACACTTCACTTAGGTAATACACCGACTTCTAGACTGGTAATGCCTTGTCGTCTTCCTTGAGCTCCACAACTATGACTGTGCGGACCACCCGGCTGGTGGCGGCGATGTAAAGGTACATGGGCTCTTTAGCAGTCGAAGCCGCCAGGACAGGCGGCGTGGTCAACATCTTCTTCAGCTAGAGAAAAGCGTCATCCGCCTGGTCGTTCCACTCGAAATGAGTGGTCTTCTTCATGAGCTGGTATAGGGGAAGAGCCTTCTTACCCAGCCAACTGATGAGCCGGCTGATGGACGCCAAGCAGTTGGTGAATTTCTGGACGTCTCGCAGTCGGGTGAGCTTCTCCATCCTCTCGATGGCTTTGATTTTCACAGGGTTGCACTCAATGCCGTGTTCTGAGACCAGGAAGCCAAGGAGCTGGCCGGCTGGTACTCTGAACACGCACTTTTCTGGGTTGAGCTTGATTTAAAATCGGCACAAATTTTCAAAGGTTTCCTTAAGATCTTCGAGGAGTGTGTTGTGCTTCTCCGTCTTCACCATGATATCGTCTACGTAGACGTGGGAATTTCTGCCGAGTTGCTTGAGGAGGCACTTCTGCATGCAACGCTAAAAAGTGGCACCGTCATTTCTTAGGCCGAATGTCATAGTTAGGTAGCAGAAGGCTCCAAATGGTGTGATGAATGCGGTCTTTAGACAGTCTGCCGGGTTCAACTTGATCTGGTGATATCCTGAGTAGGCATCCAAAAAACTCAACAGCTCGCATCCGGCTGTGGAGTCTATCACTTGGTCTATCCGTGGCATAGCAAACAGATCCTTTGGGCGGGCCTTGATGAGGCTGGTGTAGTCAATGCACATGCGCCATTTGTTATTCTCCTTCAGTACAAGGACTGGGTTGGCAAGCCATTCTGGGAAGAAAACTTCCATGATGAAGTCGGCTGCCAACAGACGGGCGATCTCTTCCCCAACGATTCTTCTCTTCTCCTCCGACAGCCGGCGGAGGGGTTGCTTGACTAGCTTGGCATCTTCTCTGACGTGTAGCTTGTGCTCGGCAAAATCCGTCGGAACACCCGGCATGTCTTTGGGAGACCATGCGAAGATGTCCCGATTCTCAAAGAGGAAATCAACGAGCTCGCTTTCCTATTTGCTATCAAGGTTTGCGCCAGATGGGCTCTCGGCGGAAATGGTCTTTATCCCCGAAGAGGACATATATCTGGATCTTGCCGGTTGGTGAGTGAGAAAGGCCAGGAACTATGCCGTGGAAGACAGTCCGACTGGGCAGGAGATGCTTGGGTTTGATCTTCAACTTCTCCATGGTGTCACGGTACAGGATGTTGATGCTGCTGCCGCCATCTATCAAGATTCGGGAGAAACGAGTAGCTCGCCTCTCCGTGGCAAAGGTGGCCTCCAACACCAAAGCGTAAGAGCCCGGAGAAGTCATTACTTCTGGGTGATCAGCCCGGCTCCAACTGATTGGCCTCTCTGACCAGTGCATGAACTCTGGAGCTTCAATGGCCACGGCATTCACCTCACGAGACTGTCGGCGTCGGCCGCGCCTGTCATCGGCCACACTGGTGAAAACAACATATGCTCCATGTTCTTCAGGGAATTGATCTTGAACGGCGTCGACTACTGGATGGGCCGCCGGCTACTGAGGAGGCAGAGGCGGCTGGCCAGCAGGCGGTGGTGGTTGCAGCCCTTCGCCCTTGGAGATTAATGTGAGTCAATGACACTTCCGGGTGGTGTGGTTGGACGGCTTTGCACCGTTGTGGAACTTGCAGGGAGCATCAAGAGTCTGCTCATAGGAGAAGGCCGGTAACCAGTTTGGCTTGCCGCCCTTCTGGCGCTTGGGAAGAGGCTGCCCTTCTGGCTGCCGGTCTTCGACTGAAGCCACCTGTCGGCTGGTGGAAGCCAGCATCGGGGCTTTTCGCTTGTTGTCGCTTTGCTGCTGGCACCAAATGGTATCGCCAGCAGGGGTCCGAGGAGCCTGAGGAGCTACCTTGCCAGATGCATCAACTTGAATCTCCATCTTCATGAAGGAATCGGCCGTGGTGTACTTGTCTGCTATGATTAGCAGCTCATCGAGGGTCGTCGGCTCGTCGCAGAGGAGCCGGTGTTTGAGCAAAGTGCCTTCTCTGCACCCGGCCGTGAAATACTCGATGGCCTGCACCTCGTGCATGCCCTCGCAAGAGTTGCGCAGCTCGGCCCAACGCGTGAGGTAGTCGCGAGTCGATTCGTTGGGGCCTTGGACGCAAAAGGAGAGCTGGCGAGGCTTGGGCGGCCGCTTGTACGTGCTGGTGAAGTTGCGGACGAAGGCCTCAGTGAAATCTACCCAGCTGTTGATGCTGCGGGGCTTCAGGCTGTTCAACCATGTCCGGGCGGTGCCCTGGAGCATGAGTGGAACGTACTTCACGGCAACACGCTTGTTGCCATTTGCATTGCTGACGACTGTGGAGTAGTCGACCAGCCAGTCCTCCGGCTTCACGGATCCGATATACTTGGGTCTATCTCTTGGGAGCGTGAACCCTTTGGGGAAGGGCTCATTTCTGATGTGGGGGCCAAAGCAAGGTGGGCCCAGCGCGTCTTCTTCTTCTAGAGCCAGGGATCGGTTGAGACGATTGATCCGGTGGCGGGCATCATTCTCTCCGATTCCTTCTCGGGGGCCAAGCCGGCCTCCAAGACTAGGATGATCGACAGGCAGCGGAGACACGCGCTTTTCTCTGTGTTGGGGAGGCTAGTAGCCGCCTGGTCGTTCCACCGCACGAGGGTGGCCGTCTTGGTCGCGCTCGATGGTGATGTGCGTCCGGCTGCAGCTGGCAGCCGGCTCCTTGTCTCGTCGCCCGTGGTTGCCATTAGTCGGTGTCTGGGACGTCGCGCCATGCTCCTGGCAGGGAGGCGGTTCATCATTCCGCCGGTTGAGGTCTCCGACGCGGCAGTCAGCTTCTTGCTGCTCGGCAGCCACATCGATGAATTGCTGGATGCGCTCCGTCATGTGGCGACGCTCGTCACCCTCAAGGTTGTCCAGCTCATCCGCTGTCGCTTGGGCACCTCGTATATTCTCCATAGGCGTGGCGTAGACGGGGCGATCGGCCCCGAACATGCTGGCAATGGCCGCGCCGCGCTGCCAGACCGTACCGATGTGGCTGGGCCCGCCAAGAGCCGGCATGCCACCAACGGCACGGTCCATCTCGCGCTGATAAGCCTCCGAAAGGCGTCTCATGCTGGCTAGCTTCTTGGCGCTCTCGACAAGCTGGACACGGCGGGCTTCCAGCGTCTCGGCATCGGCGTCTTCTGCGATGGGTGCAGACAGGTCTTGCAGCGTTGCCTGGAGCGGGTCTCGGGCACCGTCACCGGAAACTCCATTGTGGCTGATCACGAGCACCTCTATGACTGTGTTGCCGCCACTGTCGGCGCGGGGGAGGGGATCATCAACGATCACCGCGATGGTAGGGAACGTGTCGAGCAACGCCGTGTCGGAGTCGACGAGCATCGGGTCAGTGGAGCCGACCGACTCCAAGTTGACGGCCGGCTCGTCGGCGACGTGGAGCTGGTCGAGGAAGCTGACGAGGCGGCTCTCGGGGCCGTCGTTGCCCGGGTTAGATGCAGGCTCGTCGGAGAGGAAGATCTCGCCAACAAGGTCGGCGAGGCAGCTCGCCGCACAGGCGACCTCCGCGCCATGCAACGCGTCGGCGCAAACGCCATCCGGCGTGCCTGGCTGGTTGCGCTCAGCAGGGAGGAAGAGGGCTCCCGTTCAGAACAGATCTTCGGATGACGGTGCACCTAGCCCCACGGTGGGCGCCAAATGTCGGGGGTTTGGTGTGACATATATATGCCAAAGGATGGCTAATCATGATGGGGGCTAGTAGGACGTCGCCGGTGCCAAGAAACGGGATGAGGTGTAGACATGCACGCCGGCGAATCTTACCCAGGTTCGGGGCTCTCCTAGGAGATAACACCCCTAATCCTGCTCTGCGGGGTCTCTGCATGATCACTAAGGTGCTAGCAAGTACAATGGTGCTTCTTGAGTTGTATGCTGGAGGTAGAAGAAAGCGGGGCTGGCTCTCCTCTCCCTCTATGGGTGTCTAGGTCTAACAGGTTGGGAACCCTTTGCATGGGTGCCCTAGGGGGTTTATATAGGCCTACCCCGAGGGGTACAATGGTAATCTTGCCGGGTGCAGGACCCAGCTGTTAGTGTCTTCTGTCACCGGCTCCTTCGCCAGCCGCCGGGGCCTGTCGCCTGGTGGGCCCTGCCGGCTTGTCTGGTACGGAGCCGACAGGCCACCTCCGCCGCTTGCAGGTCTGGCTGGCTGCTTGTTAATGTAGCTGTAATGCTAATGGCGCATGCTTGGCGGGGGGCGTGGCTACAGTCCCGCCGTCTGGTGGGAGATCACAGTAGCCACACCGTGTCTCCTCTGGTTGATGGCGCGTGGACTCCGAGGGAAAATGGGCCGCCTGCTGGAGGCCGACCTCCCTCGGGTCCGACTGGTCAGGTGCTGCCGCTCTCTAGGTTCACGCTGCCTGGTAGGGCCCGCCGCTTGCAGGCTGTAACGACAGGCCGTCGTGGGAACAGGGGTCCGCCTGACAGGGGTGACGTCAAGGGTGAGATGGCAACAGTGCCGCGTCGTATGGAGATCTCGGCCGGTACGGGACACTGTGGCCGCGCCCCGCCCTGGATGCGGGGGTGATGGGCCATACTGTAGCCACATCCTGTCTTGTCTTCTTTATGGGGGCGCAGACTTTGAGGGCGTCGTGGGCCGCCTGCCAGGAGCCGGCCTCTCTGGAGGCCGCCTACTGGGAGTCGGCCCATCTTGGAGCCGTCTTCCGGCGCTTTGCCGTCCTCTGACAGCCAGCTACTTGAGACAGCTGGCCGCCAGTAGGCGGCGCTTTATCCTTGATGCTTGTGGGGCGCACCGGCCCCAATGTCTTGAAATACTCAGGGACCCGAGTTAGGCTACCCGTGGCCCATTACTCTGACACTTAGCACAAACACTAATTAAAACACAAAACCACATCTAACCAAAGGCTAGATGAAAAATTGATTGCAAAACAGGACCTAAAAAGTAAGAACAAAAATAAAATTGGGTTGCCTCCCAACAAGCGCTATTGTTTAACGCCCCTAGCTAGGCATAAAAAAAAGAATAGATCTAAGTGCTATCATCCTTGGCATGCAATTTTTTAATTACACACTTATGATTATAAATTATCAAACTCATAGGCAATAAATCAAGAAATTCAATCATGATAGTAGGTTCATTCATAATATCGAGAAAATTGGGCCCAACACTAATTGATTTGAGATCTTCATTGTTTTTACTAGAAGGTTCACCCTTATTTTTAGGAACATAAGCAAGCTTAGCAATCTTAGGAGGAAGATTTGGAGTAGTTTTAACGGAGGAAAAAGTGAGCCCAAGTTTGTAATAATATCTTCTAGTTTGCCAATTCTAGTAGAATCTTGATCTATCTTTTCATTAACTATGGGTTCCTTTTCCTTAAGGTTCTTTAGAGTGTCTCCTACCTTAGATCCATATTGATTAGTCTGATTATGAATCTTTTTATCCAAATTTTCAATCAACTCTACGGTAGCAATTTTATTTTCAATAATATCCAATCTTTGCATTACATGTTCCAAGGTTAAAACAGTTCCATTAACCAAAAGAGCTGGTGGGCCTAGCAAATCTATCATGGCATTGTAAGAGTCGAAAGTATGGCTCCCCAAGAAATTTCCCCCCAGTAATGGTATCTAGAACATCTCTATTCCAAGGAGTAACGCCTACATAATTTTTTTGAAGAAGAACAGAAGTAGATTGCTTTCGATTAGATCTATTTTGAGCATTGCAAATTCTATACCAAGCATCTTTTAAATTCTCTCCTTCCCTTTGTTTCATAACCTCATTATCGGGAGTGCTAACAAGGATGGGAGGACTAGCCATAGAAGCGAGAAAGGTAGAAGAAGAAGAAGACGAACGGAAGAAGGGCAAAGAAAAGGCGAATCTTTTCGAGAATCGTTTTAGAAGTGGGGGAGAGGAAAACAAGAGGCGGCGAATAATGTAATGCGAGGGATGAGAGTTTATGATGGGTACTTGGTATGTCTTGGCTTGGCGTAGATCTCCCCGGCAATGGCGCCAGAAAGCCTTCTTTCTACCTCTTGAGCTTGCGTTGGTTTTTCCCTTGAAGAGGAAAGGGTGGTGCAGCAAAGTAGCGTAAGTATTATCCTCAGTTTTGAGAACTAAGGTATCAATCCAGTAGGAGACAATGCGCAAGCCACCGAATACCTGTACAAACAAACACCAACCTTGCACCCAACGCAATAAAGGGGTTGTCAATCCCTTCACGGTTATTTGCAATGTGAGATCTGATAGAGATGGATAAAGGGTAAAGTAATGTTTTTGGTTTATGGAACGGAAAGTAAAAGATTGCAAAAGAAAGTAAATAGGAAATTAGAATTGTAGATCGGAAACTTATATGATGGAAAATAGACCCGGGGGCCATAGGTTTCATAGAGGCTTCTCTCAAGATAGAAATTATTACAGTGGGTGAACAAATTACTGCCGAGCAATTGATAGAAAAGCGCAAGGTTATGATGACATCTAAGGAAATCATCATGAATATAGGCATCACGTCCGTGTCAAGTATACATAAACGATTCTGCATCTACTACTATTACTCCACACATCGACCGACTCCTGCCTGCATCTAGAGCATTAAGTTCATAATAACAAAGTAACGCATTAAGTAAGATGACATGATGTAGCGAGATTAACTCAAGCAATATGATGAAAACCCCATCTTGTTATCCTCGATGGCAACAATACAATACGTGTCGGTTCCCCTTCTTCACTAGTTTCGAGCACCGCAAGATTGAACCCAAAGCTAAGAACTTCTCCCGTTGCAAGAAAAACCAATCTAGTTGGCCAAACCAAATAGATAGTTCGAAGAGACTTGCAAAGATATCAAATCATGCATAAAATAATTCAGAGGAGATTCAAATAATATTCATATATAAGCTGATCATAAATCCACAATTCATCGGATCTCGGCAAACACACCGCAAAAGAGTATTACATCGAATAGATCTCCAAGAACATCAAAGAGAACATGGTATTGAGAATCAAAGAGAGAGAAGAAGCCATCTAGCTACTAGCTATGGACCCGTAGGTCTGAGGTAAACTGCTCATGCTTCATCAGAGAGGCAATGGTGTTGATGTAGAAGCCCTCCATGATCGAATCCCCCTCCGGCAGGATGCCGGAAAAGGCCCCAAGATGGGATCTCACGGTTACAGAAGGTTGCGGAGGTGGAATAGTGGTTTCGTGGCTCCCCGAAAGTTTTCAGGGTATAAGAGTATATATAGGAGGAAAATCTAGGTCAGGGGGTCACCGAAGGAACCACAAGGTCGGGGGCGCGCCCTCCACCCTTGTGACCGCCTCGTGGCTCTTCTGACTTGCACTGCAAGTCTCCTGGGTGTCTTCTGGTCCAAGAAAAATCATCACGAAAGTTTTATTCCGTTTGGACTCCATTTGGTATTCCTTTTCTACGAAATTCTAAAACAAGGAAAAAACTGAAACTCGCAACCCGACGTGTTAAAGGGGTTGTCAATCCCTTTCAGGTAACGACGCCAGAAATTGGCAAACAGACGTGATAAAAATATGATAGATGGGATAAATATATCTCGAATAAAATAAATTGCAGCAAGGTATTTTTGTATTTTTGGTTTAATAGATCTAAAAATAAAATCAAAGGAAAATAGACCGCAAAGGCAAATATAATGAAGAAGGGACCCGGGGGCTATAGGTTTCACTAGTGGCTTCTCTCGAGAAAAATAGCAAATGGTGGGTAAACAAATTACTGTTGGGCAATTGATAGATGTTCAAATAATCATGACGATATCCATGCAATGATCATTATATAGGCATCACGTCCAAGATTAGTAGACCGACTCCTGCCTGCATCTATTACTATTATTCCACACATCGACCTCTATCCAGCATGCATCTAGTGTATTAAGTTCATGGAGAAATGAAGTAATGCAATAAGAACGATGCCATGATGTAGACAAGAAATCTATTTATATAGAAATAGACCCCATCTTATTATCTTTAATGGCAACAATACATACGTGTCGGTTTCCCTTCTGTCACTAGGATCAAGCACCGTAAGATCGAACCCATCACAAAGCACCTCTTCTCATTGCAAGATAAATAGATCAAGTTGGCCAAACGAAACCCAAATATCGAAGAAGAAATATGAGGCTATAAGAAATCATGCATATAAGAGATCAAAGAAGACTCGGATAACTTTCATGGATAAAAACATAGATCTGATCATAAACTCAAAGTTCGTCGGATCCCAACAAACACACAGCAAAAGAATTACATATTATGGATCTCCAAGAGACCATTGTATTGAGAATCAAAAGAGAGAGAGGAAGCCATCTAGCTACTAACTACGGACCCGTAGGTCTACAAAGAACTACTCACGCATCATCGAAGAGGCACCAATGGGCATGATGAACCCCTCTGTGATGGTGTCTAGATTGGAGTTGATTTTCGTCGACTCCCCTAGGATTTCTGGAATATTGGGGTATTTAGAAAGCAAAGAGTCGGTTCGGGAGGCACCTGAGGTGGGCACTCCAGGCATTCCCTAGTGGGTTGTGCTCCCCTCGGAGCACCTCGCACACGCTTCTCCGGCCCATTGGATGTCTTCTGGTCCAAAAGAATCCACAAAAAGTTTCGCTACGTTTAGACTCCGTTTGGTATTGATTTCCTGCGATGTAAAAAACATGCAGAAAACAGCAACTGGCACTTGGCACTATGTCAATAGGTTAGTATCAAAAAATGATATAAAATGATTATAAAACATCCAAGAATGATAATATAACAGCATGGAACAATAAAAAATTATAAATACATTGGAGACGTATCAACATCCTCAAACTTAATTCATGCTCGTCCTCGAGTAGGTAAATGATAAAAACAAAATTTTTGGTGTGGAATGATGCCTAACATGTCATCTCATATTCTTTTCTTTATAGCATGGACATTTGAACTTTTATATGGTTCAAAGCAATAGTCTAGTTTTGACATTAGACTTGAATACTCAAGCATATCAACAAGCAACCATGTCTTTCAAAATATCAACACTAAAATAAGTTATCCCTAGCCCATCATGCTCAATCATTGATCCATTCATAAAACACACTCGTATATTAGCTACACCCAATGCTCAAGTACGATCATAGTGCCCCCTAATTGGTGTTTTATAAAAAAAGATGGAGACTCAAGTAAAAATAAAAATTACATACAGTAAAAGAAAGGCCCTTTGTAGAGGGAAGTAGGGATTTGTAGAGGTGACAGAGCTCAAAGCGAAAATTGAGAGATAAAGACATTTTGAGAGGCATACTTTTCCCACCAACGAAAACGACTTAGAGCTCCCAACACTTTCCATGCTAAATATATCATATGCGGTTCCCAAACAGAAAATAAAGTTTATTCCTTTTTCCACCATACTTTCACTTTCCATGGCTAACCGTATCCATTGGTGCCCTCCATACCAACACTTTCCAAGAAATTTATTATTTGACAATATAAAGTAAATTCATTTTTCATTTTGGGACTGGGCATCCCTAATACATATGCCTTACTCTCGTGCAATCACAAGTGAATAAAAATTTATCATGAGAATAATACATCTAGTATGGAAGATATTGCCCACCCCCACCGCCTCACAAGCGGTATGAGCACACAGAAGAGAAAATTATTTTGAAAATTAGAGATGGCACATATAAATTTGCTTAGAACGGCAAAAGAATACCGCATATAGGTAGGTACGGTGGACTCATGTGGCAAAACTGGTTTTAAGGATTTTGGATGCACAAGTAGTGATCATACTTAGTGCAAAATGAAGGCTAGCAAAAGATTGAGAAACGACCAACCAAGAAACGAATAATCTCATAAGCGAGCATTGAGCATAATTAACACCGAATAATGCACCACAAGTAGGATGTAATTTCATTGCATGACTATTGACTTTCATGCTTGCATAGGGAATAACAAATCTTAACACCAATATTCTTACTAAAGCATAATTACTCATCAACATGACTCACATATCATATCATGATATCTCAAAACTATTACAAAGAATCAAGTTTATTTTGTCCAGTGATCTTCATGAAAGTTTTTATTATATCCTTCTTGGATATCTATCACTTTGGGACTAATTTTCATGTGTTGCTTTTCATGAGCTCAAACAAATAAAAGTGAAGATCATGAGCATAATTTTTCTTTCTCTCAAATTAATTTAAGTGAAGCGAGAGAATTTATTTAAAAAAATTTACTAACTCTCAAATAAATCTAAGTGAAGCAAGAGAGCATTTCTTCAAAAAATACTAAAGCACACCGTGATCAAAAAGATATAAGTGAAGCACTAGAGCAATTCCATAGCTCATAAAAATTAAGTGAAACATAAAGAGTAATTCTAACAAGTCATGACATAATTTTGGCTCTCTCAAATAGGTGTGTCCAGCAAAGATTCAAGACTTAAAACAAAAGGCAAAACAAGCAAAGACTCATATCATACAAGACGCTCCAAGCAAAACTCAAAATATGTGACAAATAAAAATATAGCTTCGAGTAAAATACTGATAGTCGTTAGAAGAAAGAGGGGATGCAACTCGAGGCATCGCCAAGCTTAGTTGCTTGCTTCTCTTTGGATAATAGCTTGGGATTCCATGGGCATCCCCAAGCTTAGGCTCTTCTTACTCCTTATTCCTTCATCCATCGTAACATCACCCAAAACTTGAAAACTTCAATCACACAAAACTCAACAAAACCTTCGTGAGATCCGTTAGTACTAGAAAACAAATCACTACTATAAGTGTTGTTGCAAACCAATTCATATTTTATTCTTGAACTATATCTACTGTATTCCAACATTTCTATTGCAAAAACTCTTCAAAGAAACCATAGAATTATCAAAACAAGCACACAACACAAAGAAAATAGAATCTGTCAAAAACAGAACAGTCTGTAGCAATTTGGGTATTTCGAATACTTATGTAACTCCAAAAATTCTGGAAACTTAGGACGACATGAGTAATTTGTATATTAATATTCTGCAAAAAGAATTGGTATTTTATCACGCTTCTTTTAAAAATGATAATTATTTTCATGCGCGCGAAATTTTCTCTTTTTCAGCAAGATCAAACAACTATCACCCAAGAAGATCCTAGATGCTTTACTTGGCACAAATACTAATTAAAACACAAAAAAAAACACAACCATAACAGTAGCATAATTGTGCAAACACTCAAGAACATAAAGCAAAAAGCAAAAATAATTTTTATTTATTGGGTTGCCTCCCAACAATCACTATTGTTTCACGCCCCTAGCTAGGCATAAAGCAAGAATCTAAGTTTTGTCATCTTTGTTCCTAGATCCATAAGATGCCCTAATGATTGATTCATATGGTGGCCTAATTCTTGTTCTAGGGAAGTGTTCCATTCTCTTCTTTAGTGGAAATTGGAATTTAATATTGTCTTCTTTCATATCAATCACGGCATCAATAGTGCGTAAAAACGGTCTAACAAGAATAATTGGACAAGACGGATTGCAATCAATATCAAGAACAATAAAATCTATGGGCACATAATTCCTATTTGCAAGAATAAGAACATAATTAATTCTTCCCATAGGCTTTTTAATAGTAGAATCCGCCAAGTGCAAATTTAAAGAACACTCTTCAATATCGGTAAGACCAAGCACATCACATAAAGATTTCGGAATTGTAGAAACACTAGCACCCAAGTCACATAAAGCAAAGCATTCATAATTTTTAATCTTGACTTTGATAGTAGGTTCTCATTCATGTAATTGTCTAGGAATTGAAACTCTAATTCCAACTTTTCTTCTAAAGCTTTCATCATAGCATCAACAATATGTTTAGTAAAAGCTTTACTTTGTTCATAAGCATGGGGTGAGTTTATCATGGATTGCAACAAAGAAATACAATCGATAAAAAAGCAACTATCATAATTAAAGTCTTTGTAATCCAAAAGAGTGGGCACGTCACTAGTTAAAGTTTTGACCTCTTCAATCCCACTTTTATCAATTTTCTCAATAAGATTTCCACCCTCAAAACTATCGGGACGCCTTCTAGCTAAAGTTGACTCTTCTTCAATCCCTTTTTCATCAATCTTAATTTTACTAAACAAGGAATCAATAGAAGAAATATCAATCATTTTAAAATCTTCATCACTTTTATGAAAGCAATCACTAGAAAACGTTTTTTCTAAAAATTCTCTTCTAGTTCTAAGCATAGCAGTTCTTTTCTTACTTTCATCCATAGAAACATAAATAGCTTTAATTGATTCCTCAACCTTGGGCACAAAAAATTTCATCTTGAGATTTCCTACACCATGAGAAATTCTATCAACACTTCTAGACAAATCATCAATCTTATTCAACTTTTCTTCCATTGTGGCATTGAACACTTTTTGAGTGTTGATAAATTCTTTAATATTATTCTCAAGATCAGAGGTGTTCCTATTATTATTATAAGAAGGATTTCCATAGGAATTACCATAATTATTAGAGGAATTACTAGTAAAAGGCCTAGGATTAAAATTACCTCTATAAGCATTATTATTGAAATTGTTTCGCGAGATAAAATTCACATCTACAGCATCACTATTTTGCTCAACCAAAGTAGACAAAGGTATATCATTGAAATCAATAGGAGCACTTTTACTAGTAGCTAATTTCATAAGAGCATCAACTTTTTCACTCAAAGAAAAAATTTCTTCAACCGAATTAATTTTTCTACTAGTAGGAGCTCTTTCGGTATGTCATTGTGCATAATTTGCCATAATATTATCAAGCAATTTGGTAGCTTCACCCAAAGTAATTTTCATAAAATTACGACCCGCGGCGGAATCTAAAAGATTACGAGAAATAAAATTCAACCCCGCATAAAAAATTTGTATGATCATCCAAAGATTTAACCCATGAGTTGAGTAATTCCTTAGCATCATTTTCATCCTTTTCCAAGATTGTGCAAAATACTCATGTTCAAGTTGCTTGAAATTTAGGTTCTAAGGGGAATAATTTTTATGGACGGAAAATACTTAATGATAAAAGCATATTTGCACTTATTCCAAGAATCAATACTATTGCGAGGCAAAGAAGAAAACCATTTTTTTGCAGAATCATGCAAAGAAAACGGAAATAATTTCATATTCACAACATCATTGTCCACATCTTTTTTATTTTGCATATTGCATAATTCTACGAATGTGTTAAGATGGGATGCGACATCCTCATTAGGAGTACCGGAAAATTGATTTTTCATAACAAGATTCAGCAAAGCAGTATTAATATCACAAAACTCCGCATTAGTGGCGGGAGGAGCAATCGGAGTGCCAATAAAAACATTATTGTTGGTATTGAAGAAATCACACAACTTGGTGTTCTCATGAGTCATTGTGACTACGCAACAAGATTGCACTCAAAAACAGATCCGGCAAAAAAACGGTGAACGAAAAAAAGGGCAAATAAACGACAAATTTTGTGAAGGTGGGGAGAGAAAAACAAGAGGCAAATGGCAAATAATGTAAATTGCGAGGAGATGGGATTTGTGATTAGGAACCTGGTGGATGTTGATGATCTTCCCCAGCAACGGCGCCCGAAATTTCTTTTGATGTCTGCTAAAACTACGTCGGTATTTCCCCAAAGAGGAAGGGATGATGCAGCACATCGACGGTAGGTATTTTCCTCAGTGATGAGACCAAGGTTATCGAACTAGTAGGAAAACCAAGCAACACTATGTAAACACCACCTGCACACACATAACAAAAACACGCAACCTGACGTGTTAAAGGGGTTGTCAATCCCTTTCAGGCAACGACACTAGAAATTAGCAAACGGACATGATAAAAATATGATAGATGGGATAAATAGACCTCGAATAAAATAAGTTGCAGCAAGATATTTTTGTATTTTTAGTTTAATGGATCTAAAAATAAAAGCAAAGGAAAATAGATCGCAAAGGCAAATATAATGAAGAAGAGACCCGGAGGGCGTAGGTTTCACTAGTGGTCTCTCTCTAGAAAAATAGCAAACGGTGGGTAAACAAATTACTGTTGGGAAATTGATAGAACTTCAAATAATCATGACGATATCCAGGCAATTATCATTATATAGGCATCACGTCCAAGATTAGTAGACCGACTCCTGCATGCATCTACTACTATTACTCCACACATCGACCGCTATCCACCATGCATCTAGTGTATTAAGTTCATGGAGAAACGAAATAATACAACAAGAACGATGACATGATATAGACAAAATCTATTTATGTAGAAATAGACCCCATCTTTTTATCCTTAATGGCAACGATACATACGTGTCGGTTCCCCTTCTGTCACTGGGATCAAGCACCGTAAGATCGAACCCATCACAAAGCACCTCTTCCCATTGCAAGATAACTAGATCCAGTTGGCTAAACAAAACCCAAATATCAGAGAAGAAATATGAGGCTATAAGAAATCATTCATATAAGAGATCAAAGAAGACTCAAATAAGTTTCATGGATAAAAACATAGATCTGATCATAAACTCAAAGTTCGTCAGATCCCAACAAATACCGCAAAAGAATTACATCTTATGGATCTCCAAGAGACCATTGTATTGAGAGTCAAAAGAGAGAGAGGAAACCATCTAGCTACTAACTACGAACCCGTAGGTCTACAAAGAACTACTCACGCATCATCGGAGAAGCATCAATGGGCATGATGAAACCCTCTGTGATGATGTCTAGATTGGATTAGGTGGTTCTGGACTCTGCGACGGCTAGAATTGATTTTCGTCGACTCCCATAGAGTTTCTGGAATATTGGGTATTTATAGAGCAAAGAGTCGGTTCGGGAGGCACCCGAGGTGGGCACTCCAAGCGCGCCCTGGTGGGTTGTGCTCCCCTCGGAGCACCCCCTCCCCCCCAGGCGCTTCTCCGGCCCATTAGATGTCTTCTGGTCCAAAAAAATCTACAAAAAATTTCGCTGCGTTTGGACTCTGTTTGATATTGATTTTCTGCGGTGTAAAAAACATACAGAAAACAGCAACTGGCACTTAGCACTATGTCAATAGATTAGTACCAAAAAATGATACTCCCTCTGTTCCATAATGTAGTGCCTACAGATTTTTTGAGAAGTCTAACTTTACAAACTTTGACCAAGTTTGTAGAGAAAAATATTTATATTTACAATACCAAAAATATATAATGTGAAACTACATCTTATGATGAATCTAGTGATATATGTTTCGCACTCTAGATGTAAATATTTTTCTCCACAAACTTGGTCAAAGTTTGTGAGGTTTGACTTTTTAAAAAATCTATAGGCACTACATTATGGAACGGAGGGAGTATAAAATGATTATAAAACATTCAAGAATGATAATATAACAGCATGGAACAATAAAAAAATATAGATATGTTGGAGACGTATCAGGCTTCAACAACATCTTCAACAGGGGCAGCCGGAGCTGCCCTAGGGTTCTCTCTCCTCCACGGACGGGACAACGTCCACGTCATGGGTCGGGGGGGTCTCATCACTCTAGTCGCCAACTCCCCCAGGTGCAACAATGTTAGCAGCCCGTGAGGCTGGGGGAGCAGCCCACACAGTCGGCCCAACAAATGGGGTCGGTTGGGCGAAAGGCGGGCCCTGCTGGTGGACTTGCCAAAACTCGGTCTCTGCTTCCCGCGTAGTCTCACATCCCTCGGCCGCATGCCTAGAGGGGATGGATCCACCGACTCATCCACGCGATCACAATGTCCTAGTTGGAGAGCCCGACAGCCAACAGAGTGGCCACCCATTTCTCCAACATCATGGCTTGCACGACCTCTGCTCGGGTGAACTTCATGCCCTGAGAGGGGTTCCACACGACCGGGTTAGAGGAGTACGATGGGAGGGCCACATCGCCGACTGGAGTTGATGGCTCCTCGTAGTAGAACCATGTGGAGGTCCACCCGTTCAGCGAGTCGGGCCACCTCATCTCGAAGTAGCTCGACATCCGCTTGGCTTGGATGCCGAGTGCCCCGCATGTCTGGTAGATGTCCTTCGACACCGTCTACGGCTTGATGTAGAAGAAGTGCTTGAACAGGGCCCACTCTGGCGAAATGTCAAGAAAGGCCTCGCACAACGTCCCGAAGCTAGAGAGGTGGGCGATGGTGTTCGACAGAATGGTGGAGCTGCACGTGGAAGAAATCCAACACCTCCCGGAGGAAGGGGTGGATCGGGAGGCCCAATCCCCGGTCCAGATAGGACGTGAGGATCACCCGCTCGTTCCCACAGGGGGGACGGCTCCTGCTCGCGCGTGTCTGGCACTCACAAGCCGGTCTCCGGCAGCCGATGGTCTCATGTGTTCACTCAGAGAACACCCTCCGTCACGATTGAGGGAAGCCAATCCTTGCGCTCCTTGTCCTCGGCAGTAGCTGCGTCGGTCGCGAAGAGCTCTCCGCCCGCAGAGAAAGATGCACTGCCTGCGGCCTTGGCCTTCTCGAGCTTTTGGGTGGAGGAAGACATGGCGATCCAAGGGTTCAAGAGGAGGAAGAAGGAGAAACTGCCCTGGTGGTTGCGGAAGATGTGGGGGACGGGAAAAAACCCTCCCACATACGGTTGGGTATTTATACCCAAGTCGGTGATGAACCACTGCGAAAAAACCACGCGACACGCGTATAAAAAGGAGGCCGATGCGTCAATTCGGCGTGGAAATCCAGATGGTCAACATTTAAAACCCACTACACCGCGAGGCGTCACTCAGGCATTCTGTCAGTCGAAGAATGGAACCCAAAGAGTCTTCCCACGCGAGTGGTCAGACGAAGGTTTGTCAGACATGCAAAAGATCCCGATGTGATAATTCGTGAAGACCCACAATGATGACTGCTGACCATTGACCTACCAGCCGGCTAACGATCTACCTTCCAATCGGCTGAGAAATGCAAACCAACTCGACCAACAGGATCCATCCCAGGTCGAACGACCTGTGCCCAAGGCACGATGACTATCCGAGTGCCCACCACCCGAAGGAAACCGAATGAATCAACACTCGTTTCAGATCCGTTCTGTGTAAGAGCAAGGGGCGCCCGTGATATCCTCTGAGGCACAAGTCGGCTTCCCTTCCGAGGGAACCGAATATCTGGCTGCACAGACTTGGTTTTGCAAAAAAGGCTTTCGACGGGCATTCTTCTTGTAGGATATTTACTGGTGACACTTGACCCGATCAAGCCTAGATTCCTCGGACAGCCACTTGGAATTTGATGATACGCCCACAAGCGGGCCCATAGTCGGGCCACAAGTTGTCCTCTCCAGAAGAGATCAAAAAATGGGTATCACTGAGTCTTCTCCCCAATTGCTCACTTCTTCGCCCTTCCTAGGCATGAACAAACTGAGTCCGCACCAAGTCCCAACAGTCGAATACCAGCACTCGGCCAAAGACGAAAGGAGCAGTCGGCAGCCTACCTAGGATACCTCTCGACCACGTGACAGTTACCCAACAATGGTATAATCTAGTAAACATGACAGTTACCAGTAGTAAATACCATGAAACAGTCGCCAGACCTGAATAGCATTAATATCAGTCCATTATGTACCCCTACCTGGCGCACTCTATATAAGCTAGGAGGAAAGCCACATCTTGAGGGTTGAAGATCCACACTTTGTACCTTACGCCAAGAGCTAAGAGCACCACATGAGTAGAGTATTACCTCCACCGCAGAGGGCCTGAACCTGTATAATTCCTTGAGCGTACTCCCAACCACACTGTTCGCTAGATACGATTGCCTCTACATTCATACCCCCTAGTATTGTCAGGATTATATCCACGACAACCCCTATATGTCCTTTGCGGGAGTCCAGACACCTTTTGCCATCCAATGCTATCCCTCGAAACGTCCGCAAGCTGGTCCGAACTTCTAAATTCCGGCGAACTAGAAGCAGACTGGGAGGAGGGGGGGTGGTCCGGCCATCCGTCTATTCCAACCAAAAGCCATCATATTCAACATCATCCCTCCTCTCTCTCCTCAATTGTGACATGTACATGCATAGTGTTCACAGACTGATCCGGAACAATCCACAGACAGATAGTGTGTCCATTTAGGGACAGCATCGGAGATGCCCTTAGTTTGTTTTGTTTTGATTGTGGACTTAGTGGTCTACGCTGAAGCGGGACTGCGGGTGGCCAATGAGCCCATGGCTTTAGCGGCTCGTGCTCAGTGTGCTCCGTCACTACTAGGATATTGCGCCTTGCATTCATGCTTTAGTGGACACGCGAACGATCAATCGCCGCACGGTCGAGGAAGGGTTAGAGGATGGGCGATGGTTGCTTGACATCAGCAGCGAGGTAAACTTTGGAGGCCACATGCAGCTTTTGCATCTCAACCTTGCGATCATCACGATCAATCGTGATCCCACCAGAGACGATTCTTTCTCATGGCCGGCAGACCCGTCCGGATCTTATACCGCCAAGTCCACCTATTTTCGGCTCTGCCAAGGTGCCGAGAGGGCTCCATACGCCACTTGCATTTGGAAAAGTTGGGCACTTTTGAAGTGCAAATTTTTTGCGTGATTGGCAGTGCAACACCGGATCTGGACATATGACAGAAGAGCAAGGCACGACCTTCAGGATGCTCTGTCACGTGCCTTCAAGAGGAGGACAATGCGGAGCACATTCTCATTCAGTGTGGCTATGCCAGGGAGGCGTGGCACTACATATTCGAGACGCTGAGCTTGCAGGGTAATATCCCGGTGCCGGAGGACACCTTACTAGATTGGTGGTTGACTACGAGAACTAACTTCAGGAAAGGTTTCAAGCGCGGCTTCGACACAGTGACTATTGCGACCACCTGGGCTCTATGAAAGCAACGCAACGCCAGAGTATTTCACCGGATCAATCAACAAAAGACGGCGTCAGACCTGGCCCTCGCCATCATTGCAGAGCTTAAAGAATGGAGGTTGGCGGGATTGGATGGAGGAGGTTATGGCATGTTTTGTGAGAGTGTAGACATAGGCTAGCTAGTGGGTGTGCTAGGGTGTGCGTTCTCTTTGGAAGCTAGCTTCCATTCATGTAATTCTTGTAAATTGACGTTTGCTCTCTTCTTCTATAAAATTAAGGTACGCCTTTGGCATACTCTAAAAAAAAATACTCGTAACGTATTCCTCTTGTCACCCCTATATACGGCTGTAGTCTCAACTCAGAAGTCGGAAAATATCACGAATGCCCTGGCTCCTCTCCTCTCCCTCGCGTGCTGATGTCTCCTCCATTTCGTTTCTATCCGTCTGCCACCTTTAGTCGCTACTTAATGCTGGGCCCGTATCATAAAAGCTCTTGAATGGCCGAGCAGAACAGGACACTACCTAAAACATGATTTACCCAGGAATCAGGCAAAAAAGAGAGGCTATATCTAGCCTTGTTATTACCAGTCAAACACGGCCATCACGTTCCTTTCCCCGACAGGTCATTTTGCCCCGAGTTCGGGCGCCACGTAACCAAAAAATACTCCCTTCTTTTCGGTTTATAAAGCTTAATTTAAAAATCTCACTAACCAAGATAGATGATGAGTGGTGGAATATTTTTTATAGTTTACAAAAGCACCTAATTAATGCTCTTGTTTTTCTTAAAAAATTATGTTTACGAATGCATTAATTGCAATGCATGCATTCATAAAGTGCATGCATTGGTCAGTTTTCTCTTAATACTTGCATGCAATGATTTAATGCACCTTGAAGTTTGAACATGTAATGGGGAACAACCAAATTAAGCCTTATAAAATGGAAAAACTAAAATCTTGAGATAAACCCTATAAACCGGAAAGGAGGGAGTACCTCTCGAGTCTCGACACATATGCGGACTGGGTCTGCGCATATCCGTCTCTGCGCTCCAGTTACCGAGGTGCGTGTATAAACCCTACAAGCTGGAAAGAAGGAAAAGGTGATCAGAGACGTATCAGTGGACGCCATTTACGCCTTCAGTGGAGACCGCGATCACGATGATTATTAACATGACTTTGAAAAATCGCAACCTTGAACTGACTGCACTGTAAATCGAACAGACCAGAGACAATTCAAAATTCTGGCATTCACCCCGACCAGGTAGATACCCGTTCTAGAAGAGAGACAGAGATAGAAGAACAGCAGCAAAGCTGCAAACATCTGCCTGGCCATCTGGAACCAGAGGAGAAGTCCATTAGAGGTTGAATTCTGGAAGTAAACTTTGAGTATTCGCAAGATGACAAGTCAGTCTTAAAATATTTGCGGCCAAAGATCGGCCATCGTTTAAATATTCCAAGTCAAAGCCGGAAAACCACTTTCCTGGCTTCACACCATTTTTCTCCCTTTTTTTAGTCGTCGACAGTCAGCATCACGGCAAGAGTCAGATATTGGCATTTTCTGTTCACTAATATTAATCAATGAAGAGAAAATAGTACTCTATGACACAATAAGCCCTATGGCACAAAACAGTACTTCATCCAGTGGAATAACATAACAATAATTAAAGAAGCGAAAGTGACATGACATCACTAACATCATAGCTATGCTACATCGGATTGCAACTGCAACTGAAGTGAGGTGACACAACATAAATCAAGCAAGGAAAAGAAAACACCATTAACCATTTGTCATAAATTTCAACACCAGATTTTAGTACTCCTACTATTCTGTTAATTCATCTATACTATTCAGCAGCATCAGCAGGGCGTTGGGCGTGTGGCTCTCAATCAGCCTTTGCTGCTGCTGTACCAGGTCAAAGAGGGCTGCTTATTTAATCAACCCTGTAGCTCACCAGGCTGAGAAACCTCTGTGTCCAACTCCAACCACAGCCACGAGTGACTCCAAAGTTCAGGCTCCCATCCTCGCTCAAGCCCCTGCTATTCTTCCAAGCTCCCATCCATGATCCATGGATCCCTTCTTCCTCCTCCTCCTCCTATTCGGTCAAATCCTGCTCTGCACAGCCGGCGACACCATCAACTCCGCCACACCCTTGTCCGGGTCACAGAAGATCGTATCCCAGGGCAACAAGTTCGCCGTGGGCTTCTACTCCCCATCGCAGAGTAACACCACCTCTTCCACCTCCAGCAATTACTACATAGCCATATGGTACAACAACATACGACTGCTGACCACAGTGTGGAACACCAACATGACGGTGTCTGACCCGGCCACCGCCTCCTTGGAAATCGCCAGCGACGGCAACCTTGTCCTCCTTGATCAAGCCAAGAACCGGCAGCTATGGTCAACTGATGTAAGTATAGCCTCCAACTCCACCATGGCCATCATCAGGGACAGCGGTAGCCTCGATCTTATCGATGTCTCCAATTCATCGATAGTTTACTGGCGAAGCATAGACCATCCCACAAACACCTGGCTTCCGGGGGGCAAGCTCGGGCTGAACAAGACCACGGGTCTGAGCCAGAGGCTTATTCCTTGGAAGAACAACGCAGACCCATCTCCTGGGTTGTTCTCTCTGGAGCTAGATCCCAATGGCACAAAACAGTACTTCATCCAGTGGAATGAATCCATAAACTACTGGACCAGTGGCCCCTGGAATGGCAATATCTTCAGCCTCGTGCCAGAGATGACGGCTAATTTCAGATACGACTTCCAATTCGTCGACAATGCCACAGAAAGCTATTTCTACTACTCGATGAAGGATGATGCAGTCATCTCGCGGTTCATCATGGACGTGACCGGACAGATCAAGCAGCTGACATGGGTGGAATTCTCACAGCAGTGGATCTTGTTCTGGTCACAGCCGCGAACACAGTGTGAGGTGTATGCACTCTGTGGGGCATATGGCAGCTGCAGTGAGGCTGCGCTGCCATACTGCAACTGCGTCAAGGGGTTCAGCCAGAAGGTCCAGAGTGATTGGGATCTTCAGGATTACAGTGGCGGGGGCAGGAGGAACGTACCATTGCAGTGCCAGATCAACTCGAGCTCCGGACAGACCAAGCCTGATAAGTTCTTTCCCATGGCAAGCGTGAGGCTACCTGACAATGCTCGGGGTGCAGTGGGCGCCAGCTTGAAAGAATGTGAGCAGGTTTGTCTGAAAAGCTGTTCATGCGATGCTTACACTTACAATACAACTGGCTGTTTTATTTGGTCTGGGGACCTGGTGAACCTCCAAGAACAGTACAGTGGAAATGGAGTTGGCACACTCTTCCTCAGACTTGCAGCATCCGAGCTGCAAGACCCAAAAAAGAGCAAGGCTGTGATCATTGGTGCAGTTGCTGGCGGGGTTGCTGCAATTCTGATAATCCTTGCGATTGTGTTTTTCTTCCTATATCAGAAATTTCGGCGAGAAAGGACTCTTCGGATATCAAAGACTGGTGGGGGCACATTGATTGCTTTCAGGTACAGTGATCTGCAGCATGTCACCAGAAACTTCTCAGAGAAGCTGGGGGGAGGTGCCTTCGGTTCGGTGTTCAAGGGGAAGCTCCCAGATTCAACGCCCATTGCTGTGAAGAGGCTCGATGGTTTTCATCAAGGGGAGAAGCAATTCCGTGCTGAGGTAAGCACAATTGGGACAACCCAGCATGTTAATTTGGTCCGCCTTCTTGGGTTCTGTTCTGAAGGGTCAAGGAGGCTGCTTGTGTATGAGTACATGCAAAAGGGCTCCCTGGAAGTGCAACTCTTCCCTGGTGAGACAACTGCATTGAGCTGGGCCATTAGGTACCAAATTGCACTTGGAACAGCAAGGGGCCTAAACTACCTGCATGAAAAATGTAGGGATTGCATCATACACTGTGATGTCAAGCCAGATAACATTCTCTTGGATGATTCCTTTGTACCAAAAGTATCCGACTTTGGCCTAGCAAAGCTCTTAGGCCGGGACTTCAGCCGTGTTTTAACGACGATGAGAGGAACAAGGGGTTACCTTGCACCTGAATGGATCAGTGGCGTGCCCATAACCGCGAAGGCAGATGTATTCAGCTATGGCATGATGCTCCTTGAAATCATATCAGGCAGGAGGAATTCTGACCATGGAGAGGAGGGCAGGTCCACTTTCTTCCCAACCTTGGCTGCAAGCAAGCTCCATGAAGGGGATGTGCAGACCTTGTTGGACCCTAGGCTGAAAGGAGATGCAAATCCTGACGAGCTCACAAGAGCTTGTAAGGTTGCTTGTTGGTGCATCCAAGATGATGAAAGCACTAGACCCACGACGGGTCAGATCGTCCAAATCCTAGAGGGGTTTCTGGATGTGAATATGCCTCCCGTTCCCAGGTCACTGAGAGCTCTTGGTGAAAGCCCTGATGTCATAAACTTCTTCTCAGATCTGTCTTCAAGCCAGACTTCCCTGACGCAAAACAGCACAACAACTTCTCAGACACACAGTGCTACTTCAGGCAATTCACATTTCCAAAGTTCGTAATCAGGGAACCCTGCAATTTATGAGGGCAAGGCCTTTATATGTTTGAAAAGTGCCATGAGTAACTGGAGTTGTATATATATGTAGAAACTAGTAAACTCAGATTATTTATGTCGTCCTATGTATCAATAAACACTGTAGGCTCACAGCAGAATTGAATAGCCAAAATAAAAACGAGATTTCTGTTGCATGCTATCTTGCGGAATGGAAACTACTTTACTATTTAGACAAAAACAAACAACATTTTTTTCATGGCAAGTGTCTGCCTTTTCACAAACGCGTGTCTTGGAAAAAGGCGGTCATGGCATAATTTTGCTTGTGCTATTTGGCAGAAGCACAGCCATAATTTCATAAAGGAAAGTCCAGTCAACTGAGGAAGTTAGCAACAGATACAACTGTTGTCTGGGAAGTGGGAAGACAAGTCAATTCAAATGATAAAACTGGTAATATGGACGGAAGAAATCAATGGCCGTGTTGCCTCTCCCGGGGATATTTTTTGAACTAACCCTCTCCAGGAGGTAACGCCCTTGAGTATAAACTTGCAGAATACCACATGGCACTGGCTTGGCTGGATTGACATGAACCTCTATTAGGACAGCAACTGGCTCGTTTGGAGCCCAAGAAAGTAAACTGGCTAACCCTCTATTGCTTTCAGTTAATAAAGAACAAGAGACTACTTTTTTAGAGCTTCCACTGAGCCAGGTACAGATACCAGAAAGGTCAGGATTGATATTCGCTTTACTGCCTATAATCTCACTAAACAATCAAATCTCATTCCGTTCCATTTTTAGTCAAATAGTGAAAGATATTAAATAGCAGTTCTGTGCCAAAGGATGGCCCTTTCGCAAGATACGTTCATCAGTTTCTGCTCATATATTACTTATTTCCACTTCCACAATTAAATCTGCTGTGACTAATACAATCTCCGGACTCCAGCCCCTTTCTGATCATACAACTGTTACATCAAATGGCAGAATTCGATCAGGATTTCTTCTATCCAGGTAAGTTATCCTGGTATTTGGTTCAGAACCACTTAATAGAATACTTTGGTGTGTATTCAACCCAAAAATCTATTGGTTTGGGTGGTCAATTGAGACAATCCTGTACTAAGTGCCTTATCTCCAGAGCTCAAATTGTTGGATTTGGTCTCTCAGGTCAAAACAGACCAACAGAAAAGGGGTAGTTGCAACTGGTTTCGATCCCTAGCCCATCAACGTCTCATATATAACGAAAAGTTTTAAATAACAGACTATGGCAAATAGCGGCAGCCTCAATAGCGCACAAAGCCGCTAAATTGCACAAGATGCCGTTTAGCATGATGCCCCTCCAAATGCTATAGTGTCGAGCTAGCACACTGTTTAAAACTTTGATCTAAAACTGAGTACATGAGGTGCGGTTTCAGTACTACTAGGCGCGAGGAGGAGGAGGAGGTTAGCCTTGATGGGCAGGTGGTGCCTCAGAAGGACACCTTTCGATATTTGGGGTCAGTGCTGCAGAAGGATGAGGGTATTGATGAAGATGTGAACCATCGCATCAAAGCCGGATAGATGAAGTGGCGCCAAGCTTCTGGCATTCTCTGTGACAAGAGAGTGCCACAAAAGCTAAAAGGCAAGTTCTACAGGACAACGGTTCGACCCGCAATGTTGTATGGCGCTAAGTGTTGGCCGACTAAAAGGCGACATGTTCAACAGTTAGGTGTGGCGGAGATGCGCATGTTGAGATGAATGTGTGGCCACACGAGGAAGGATCGAATCCGGAATGATGATATACGAGATAGAGTTGGGGTAGCACCAATTGAAGAGAAGCTTGTCCAACATCGTCTGAGATGGTTTCTTCATATTCAGCGCAGGCCTTCAGAAGCTCCAGTGCATAGCGGACGGCTAAAGTGTGCGGATAATGTCAAGAGAGGTCGAGATAGACCGAATTTGACATGGGAGGAGTCCGTAAGAAAAGATATGAAGAATTGGAGTATCATCAAAGAACTAGCTATGGACAGGGGTGCGTGGAAGCTTGCTATCCATGTGCTAGAACCATAAGTTGGTCGCGAGATCTTATGGGTTTCACCTCTAGCCTACCCCAACTTGTTTGGGACTAAAGGCTTTGTTGTTTTTGTTGTTGTTGTTGTATGAGGGGTGTCGGTCAGCCCAGATGTTTAAGGCCGGTTTGAGATGCCCATCTGGGTCGGCTACTTTTGACCAGCCAGTGACCGAGCCGTTAGACCAGGCGTTTGGAGGGCTACAGTTATATTCCTAGAAACAGTGACATAACTACAATTGTTGTAAGGACAACTGCACAAGTAGAATTAGGGTGGCACTCGAGCCTCAAACATCAGAGAACTAATGCACTCTGTGCACTAACGACCACCTAAAAATAAAACAAAATTACTAAATTGCAATATACAGTTAATGACTTTGTGAGGCATCTATTTTAATTTTGCTTGGTGCAGTCACCCCTAATTCATATGGTAAAAAAGAAAACAGCTAATTTGCAACCCCTCATTCAGTTCCTAGATCCGCTAGATCAACTCACCTTGGCACCTGCAAAGTTGCAATTCATCAGATGCAAGCAGATTGCACTGCAATTTGGGATGGACATGCCCACATCCGTACACACGTTCCCAATCCCATTGCCCCACACCAAATCGAACACGAGGAGGTCACCAGTCAATACAGGGTAGGCAAAGGCAACGTCTACGCGACATAGAACGGGAGTATGGGACTGACGGAGGATGGCGAACCTGGGGCTGGAGCCGCGAGAGGAAGACGGCGGAGGAGGCGACGAACTGGCAAGCCCCGCAATCCAAGGTGCGCTAATGCTGCCCTGGGCGGCGCGAATGCCGCCACCCCTCTGAATTCGATCATCTGATCTGATGTGGGTAAAACTGCTGGGACAAATTGGCAGGGTAGCATCGGAGGCGCGACGGGAGAGGACGGCGGAGAGCCGGAGACCGTCGCCGTCGCCGTGGCTCGTGGAGGCCGTGCAGTTGAAACAAACCTGGGCCGTCCTTTAATGCCGGCCCGTGGGCATGGATCTGTCACGGAAAAATCAAGTCGGTTCGGCGTAGCCCTTTTATTCGCGGGCCGACCCGGCACGATCCAGGCTCGGCTCGGCACAGCCCGATACGTGGCCCAAGTCAGCCCTGCTAGCACTATTTGAGGTAACTGGCAAAAGAGATCGTGCGTTCCAAACGGAAGAAAAAGAATAACTTTGTCTATGTGCCTAGCTCAATAATGTGAATTAAAAGAATAAATTATTTGAATGGTGAAAAAAATGTTGAATAATGTATGAAAATGCACGGAATAAACATTAATACAAGCATTTGATTTTATGAAAAAAAGGAAAATGTATCTGTTTGCCTCCAATCGGTAGGGCTGTCAACAATGCTCGGGCTCAATGAACTGTTTCGTGTTCGATTAACTATATGCTCAAGTTTGGGTTCAACCTGCTTGCGTCGTTCGGTGGCTTGGCCAAAAATCACACTTTCAAGGTCAATGCAAGATGGCCACTTTGACTGGTTGATATGTTAAATAGGGAACATGTAATTCCCAATAGATCATGATGCATTGTGCTCGAAATTTGTACTATTGCTTCATTGGTTGCCTATTTGTGACTAGTAGAGTGCCCGTGCGTTGCCACGGGCCTTAAAAAATCAAAAACGTTTTGTTAATATTATTATCAGTATTCGATATTGGGTTATTCATTACATTACTATGCCTTCCTACTCATTGCAGGTTAGTTGTTACTAATTGCATATCGAATTTCACATGTATAGAAAAGATAGCTGATAACATACAAAAATATTGAGATCCACTTTACTTACAATGTAATTCGGTAACATATAGGATCAGATCTAATGCACAAAACACAAAAACATAGAACTCTTTATTATGCATTACAAATGATAGGTGGCACATGGATGCCCTTCTATGCTTAAGATTAATCATCTCATGAAAGCATGTCTGTTGTTATTATCCATTAATTAAATATATGACACATGTAGGATTTTGTTCCCTTATTCCAAGATTCTACAATCAAAATTCCCTAGCAAACTTTTACACATGAAATTTGGCACTTGAAACCGTACATGTTACTACATATACCTCCTACCATTTACAAACCATGGAAACACAAAATATTTCAACACTTTCCCATCTACTATTCATAGCTTGGACATGCCCCATCTACTTTTCTTGGCTCAAAAGGACTGAGGCCCCTCCAACTGCACTCAACTTCTAGGATATCTCTTCTTTGAAGGCCATGAAAACAATCATCCGGTAAGATCGTTTGTGATCATAAATGGCATTTATAATTACTTGATATTTTCATATACATTATCTAAATAGTAAAGTTTATAAATGCAGTACTTTAAAAGAACTAATGCTACTGGTATCCATAGCTAGAATACATAAATACAAATAATTAGAGGCATGAAACTCTAACATTAGATAGACCCATGTAAATTGCATACATGTAACCCTTACAAACTCCGTGTCTAATATATTTTGTAGTAGGCTTTTAACCTATTCAGCAAGTCAAACTCTGGGAATGAAATTATGTCTTGGGTCTCGCTTAACCTATTCAGCAAGCTACCATCGACCATATTGCAGTCCATATGAAAAAGAGACAAACATCATATTCTGCTGAAAAACAACAATGTGAAGTTTATGGATATATGATATTCTCATTGCCATTAATGTCACTAAATTTATTGATCCATAAAAACCATGTAAGTGCAAAAGAAAAAGAATCTGAGTTGAGGGGAACAAGGAAGGGTCAAACGAAAGAATGAATGGATCGCGCACATACCGTTCATAAGTTCTTCTCTGGATGGAAATGGAAACCAATATGTGCCGCTGCAGCATCCTTCTTGTCGGCTCCGAGGAACCCCATTTGGCCATTTCCTCCGGTACCGCCCGCAACATCTTCTATAACATCTCCGCTTCCACCACTGACATCTTCTCCGCCAGCTCATTCACGAAGCCCTATCCACCATGTTTCACTTCATATTACATTATTCTCATGTATCACACATACTACAATTCAACCATGCATATAGTCAGCGGGCAACAAGGTACAAATATGTTCTTCTTTCATCAGTTGTTATGTTTGTCTACCTCAGGCCTGTAGAAAATACGGTTTTGTTAGCCTGCACTACTACACTGATCTTTTGAAATGATAAATTTTAGAACTATGTCAAGAGTACTAAATTGTAGAAAAAAAGATGAACAACTTCAACTTTAGCTTCACAGAAATTTCCTCAATAAGTAGGAATAAAACAACGGATCTCAGCTACTTTTCATAAGCCATGAAAATATGTAGAAACTTTATTTCTTCAACCGAAATAACACAACGGTACATTGAAATGGAAAAAGAACCACATAAATTACCTTCCTCGTGTAGTAGAGAAAGACCATCAATGAATAGTCTCAATAAATCTTCTGGATGTTTCAGTCTTCGGACGTAATATTTAGTTCAGAGATGAAATCCCCGTGTAGGAAGGTATGTTGTGTACGCCGGCAATGTCGCCGGAGAGGCATGCCCCAGGAGTGGCACTGCAGATGCACACCTTCCGCCCCCGTCCCTCGCCACGCAACAGAGAAGCGCCACTGCAGCTCGCCCGCCACCGGCAGGGAACAACAAGGTGCGGCGCCGCAGACCATGCCTTGTACCCCCGTCCCTTGCCCTGCAAGGCAGCCCGTCATCAGGATCGACACCATCTTTAATGTAATCTTTTCCAATACAAACCGCATCTTTAAAATACAGCAACGCAACACATTTACAGACCAAAGTACTATAAAGTGATATTTTCAGATTAAAAGTTTGGCTTTGCTAATTTCAGTATGTACATAGAACAAAGCCTTTAACAGAAAAACATCAATGGATTTAAGATGGTGACAAGATTCTGGATAGTTGGCCTCACTGGATATAAGAGGAGTTCGGTTGTGCTCGATGCGGATATGATAGTAAGATAGCGAATAAATCACAATTTTATTTCAGGTATGAATTATTAGGAATTGGATGCCACCTTAGAATTAACATATTGCATTTATATTTGTAACATCTAATTGCAGGTTGGTCATCAAGTGGCTCAAGCTGTATGGTGTAGTTACAGATATACAAAGATCACGATAATGAGTAAACATACAGTCTGCATTTATTCTGAAAGCCATGCCTCTGGACATAACAAATTGAGTCTCGTGGAAAACATACCATAATGCTCGATAATCAGTATACATGAATTTTCATAGCTTTGAGTTCGTCTCCAGGATAAGCTTTGCCACGTCCAGTTCACATGTAAGCTGAGCAGCCCATCGACACGCCCAGAGTTCAGCAAATTCAGGGTCCATGGTGAAGGAGAAAAAATGGCATGTGCCCCCGCCTGGGAAAAATGTTATTAAAACCAATCAGTAGTTAAATGATTAGGATAGTGGTGGTACTGACCATGTGTGAGTGCATGTGTGTATGGATGATGTGCTTACTGTTATCCATATTTCTTTAAACTTCTATCAATACACAGAAATTCAAATACAAACCCATCAAAAAATCTGGAGTTCGTGGGCTATTCTCATTCCCTGCCGGTCGGTTTTTCACGGGGAGTACTAATGCACAGTTCCTAATATCTCAACGTTCCAACCTTGTAGACATGAACCTTATTGTTAACTTCTCCCCCAATTCCAAGTTAATTGAAATCCAAAGCAAAACAAAATTATGTACAATGCCTAGCTTTGCTACTTAAGACCTATATAGAATAGTAGACAAAATATTTGATTTAGAATAGTTCAGAATTACAAGATCTTACACAAAGTAAATATAATTCTTTGTGTAGTCAAACTATTTGATTCAAAATTACAAGATCTTAGCTAGGCATTTAATTACAGAACCAACCTGGTTGTGTTGACTATTACTCCCTCCGTACGAAAGTATAAGATATTTTTGCAGTTCAATTGAACTGAGAAAAACGTCTTATATTTTGGTACAGAGGAGTATATCTGATCACTTTTGCAACCAAGATCTTCCTGATATACTTTTGCAACCAAGATCTGCCAGATATAAGCAGGCACACTTTAAACCAGATTCGCACACCAAATGAAACAACCATTTCTCCCTTTTTCATTCTTCTAGAAATCCAGCAATGGAATTATGATATAAACTGCTCTGTTACCTTTAGATGTAGGGTCCTCCTTGAATTAACTACAAAAAACGACAAGAGAAAATAATTAGATTTTTAGTACGTGTCATCTCCAAACCTACATAAAGAATGAAAATTATTAATTGTACCCAAGAAAAATGTGTGAACATCCTGAATAGTAAACTAAGTAGTAATTAACTATAAATCTAACACCTGGAAGGGTCCTGTTATATAAAAAGTTGCACTCTTATAAAATGAGAACAGATGGGAGCGGGTTTCACATTACATATTTCAGTGGCACGATAATTGTGCAGCGAACTGAAACTCTAAGTAGGTAACTGGGCAAAGAGTGCATGAAATAAGAAAGGCACATGGCCTTCATTAGTATTCATTGCATATGCAAGATCCAACATTAGTCAAGTATTTGCATTACGAATTAGGAAGGGTGGTGAGAATCATGTTTATACCTACGCACAAACATGCTTGTAGAAAGATAATATCCCTATAATCGTGGTTATCTTTAGTTGAACAGAATGAACATGCATGTAAGCATTTAACAGGTAAGGTTAAATCACTATGTGTTCTCAGATTCCTCCATTCACTAAAGCATATCCAACGCATCATTACCATGAAACAGAAGGAAAGAAACACTAAACTTTACATCAAGCATGAAAATGAATAAAACCAGTGGGAGGGGGACGAATAAAAAATCGACGAAAAAAACCGACGAAACTGGGAGGTGGGATCGTTACTGCGGGGGAATTGGGAGGTGGGAGGCAGGACGAGAAAAAACCAGGGGAGGGGGACATATATTGTTTTCTCAGATGCTCCGACTAACTTAGGCTGTCGGCAGATTATCAGAAGTCTGTGAAGTATCATATCGTCAAACCTGGGTAAATATCTAACTATGGAGCTCCCACTTTTATAAACAAATGTGAAACTGCTGCAGTTCCCACTTACGTAACGAGGATCATAAGATAAATGTCCACAGGGGACGGGACAAGAGACACCAACCTTGGAAGGGCACCATTTTTCTGCAAGCGCAATGGATATCCAACCATTGCCACATCCCAGCTGTGCGACAATCTTATTCCTGAAAATGGAATCTGGATCTGGATGATGATTTATGCCCTCGTAGAGAGTGATGGACCTATCTCCGGGGCCGAAAATGCTAGGTATGTCCATCATTATTAGCTTCCTTCTTTGCTGGGATCCTAAAAGCATTCGATAAATTCTTATGCAACCAGAACCAAAATCACAAATATTGAAAGTTCACAAATGAATAATGACACCTGACCTGAGATAGCGGACGGGACAAGAGATACCAACCTTGGAAGGGCACCATTTTTCTGCAAGCGCAATGGATATCCAACCATTGCCACATCCCAGCTGTGCGACGGTCTTATTCCTGAAAATGGAATCTGGATCTGGATGATGATTTATGCCCTCGTAGAGAGTGATGGACCTATCTCCGGGGCCGAAAATGCTAGGTATGTCCATCATTATTAGCTTCCTTCTTTGCTGGGATCCTAAAAGCATTCGATAAATTCTTATGCAACCAGAACCAAAATCACAAATATTGAAAGTTCACACATGAATAATGATGCTTAGAGGCCATGGAAACTATTGTGAAACAACAACCCGTACTACACACGCATGTAATAAAATACTCCTCTAAATAAATCGCTTGATCAATGCCCTACTGTATTCTGATCTCATATGAATTTTCCTTGACCCTTTCTGATTATGGATTTTTAGAAGCTATCTCAGGTCAGGTGCTTAGGACAAGAAACCTCGAGCCTGCTTTTGGTTCACTTTGTCATCCGCGTTTTTTTACCTAGTAATAATAGATGTTTTTCCTTTGTTCCCTATTGAGAAATGCATATGCATAATGAATTCCATTAGAGGGCTGTTAGGAATCAGATGCCCTAAGAAAGTGATGCTCACAGAAAGTAAAATTTTGAAGCAAACCTAACAGCTGAACCGCGGCCGAGTAAAATATGTCAAGACATATTCCAAATTTACGCAAACCAATTTCAAAGTTCAGTAACAAACAAGTACTACTACCAATTGCAGACCAAGGTTTATACATATATGTGTAGTTTGCTAGCTATAATAATCTGAAAATTTAGTGCCTTGTAACAAAGCAGCCCTGCCCACCTCCTATCATTTAACACCCTTTATATTTCCCCCTCAAGCCATTAACTAAGCAGCTGGCCTAGCACGTAAAAGGCCATCAGACCAGAACTGCAATTCCCCCGATTGATCAATGGGTTCCAGAGTGAGCAACAATTTTTTTCTCTATAGCTCGAGCATACGCACATGGCTGGGTACCCCTCAAAAGAAAAATGTGCGTGTCTAGTGGAGTTTTTTCTTTTACTCTTTACACCCCAATTCAGGATCCTACATATGCCGCTGCCTCCATAGAGCAGAGGGAAACATCGGCAATAAGCCAATATCCCCAGCTGAAGCAGAACCAACCAGATAGATCAAAGTCTTGTGCAATACTGAAGAAACCCTTTGCCCCTTCGCTCTTTCAGGAGAACACCAAAAACGGAAGAGATGCCACAGTAGATGTGGATTTTCTACCAAAACTAATGTACAGAAACATAAAACATTCCAATAAAAAAGGGACTACAACATTAACCAACCGACTTATCACCTAAAATAGTCTACCCTTTCCTAGTGTGGCCAAAAGATTTAAATACACCCGCAAAGTAGCCGCTGAGCTACAAAGTTCAGACTATTCAAACCGAAAGAAAGTGTATGCTATTTGTTGAACCAATTACAAATTTACAAGCTCTTTCAGTGAGGTGGAATGACAAATCAGAACATAAGAAAAGTCTACGACTGTACTACCTCATAAAATACATCTTTTATTATTGGGAAAGGACTATTGTCTTTAAATCTGAGTTCATTAAATAGAAATCTGAGTACTTAATAAGATGGCAGAAATGTATCTAGCCTATAATAGACACGAGGGGTAAAATAACATTTGAAAACCTCATCCCATTGACCCACGGGTTATGTGCTATGCCCTCCAATAGGTAGAAACATATAATTACATGATGAGGAAAGTTAAACTACAAAATGACACAATTTATGAACAAAACAAGATGACTTCTGATTGAAAATATGTAAACTGGACAAATTGATTTTACAATTTGAGAGTTTAGCTATGCCCAGAACAAATAAATACGGGAACAATATCAAACTGAATACACTATGCTTTTGCCCTGCATTAGGAAACTTAATCTGTTTAAATTCAGCTAATGTAATTTATTACAAATGAAACTTGACACACATGCATGTACCATATGGCTACGAATAACAGTGACTTTTCTAAAAGAAAGAACAGGGAATTAAAATAACCATACACCCTTTTTTCGGGAGATAACCATAGACCTTAGTTTGCTCTGGTTTCACCGAACCCCGTCCTTTGACTGCAAGAAAGTAGGAATAAGCGGGAGGCCCTGCACCTGTTCAACAGGCAAAGAGGCCTCACCTCTCATCACATCCCACAGTGAACAGCCATGGGACAACTTGTGGACATACAGGTCGCCGACCTTGACCTTCAACCCTGCAACACAAGAACACCAATCAGGGTGAGTGAGGACGAGGATGGCAGGTCAGGGACGGGAAGGAGAAGAGGGCAAGGATGGCCACCAGCACCTTCAGTTATTGAAATCACGAGATAGATGCGTTGGGAGGAGCAGAGAGGCGAACCAGAAGTGAAGCGGCAGAGATGACCTTGTGCGGCTTACAAATCTTGAGCTACAAATGGCATGGCGATGCAGCCGTCAGCCCCTTTTCAGTGCTCGGCCGAAGAAAACGGCTGTGTCACGTTGCAGGCGCCCTGATCTACATGATCAATGCAGTGACGGCGTCCAGGTTATGTCGACGTGCCTACACGGTCGAGGGAGGCGACACAGGAGGAAGGGGAGGCATCGTCGGGCAGTGGGGAGGATGGGGGGCCGACCTTGTAGGACGACGTCGTGGATGCGGAGGTTGAAGGCGTGGAAGCATTCCTCCTGCCCGGCGGCGGGGTCGTCGGCGAGGCGGCGACGGATGGCGCCTTGCCCCGGCGCGCGTGGCGGGGGCCTGGAGGCGCTCGAGCACGGCCCTGGCTGCGCCGTAAGCGTCGTCGCCAGACACCGCGCACGACGCCAGGAAGGCCTCCACGCCGCCGTTCCTGCTGCTGACGTCCTCGCGCGCCTCCATCCCCGGCTAGGTGGGGATCGATTGTTCGGGCGGCGGCGGAGGAGGAGGAGCCCGGACGCGAGGGAAGATTGTGGCTACGAAGAAAAGATGAGGAATCGGCGGCGCCGGCGGCAAGGAAGGCTGGCGGCGACCGGTTATGGGGGCGAGAGGTGGCCGGCGATGGGGGAGGGAGGCAGCCAACGCACTGGCGGCGGCGGATGCTAGTGCAGGAGGGAGGGTGAGATGTGTGAATCGGGGAAGCAGGGGCGGCGGCGGCGGAGGAGCAAGAGATGGGGGCAGCGCCGCATCGGGAGGAGAGGGAAAGAGAGCGGTCGCACGAGGGGTGGATCGAGCGGAGGGTTTTTCCTTCGCAGATTTTTTTAGGACGAAAAAAAATCAGTGGAGGTAGGACGAAAATTGACCAGCGGAGACTACCAACTGCTCCATTAGAAGTAAGATTAGTAAAACAACTACGATATGGGGTAGCCTATCAGCGAGTTTCTTCCTCCCCTCCGGCTGTTTGTCCCTTTAACCAAAATCGACTGACCCGAATTCGAAATGTAGTCGACTGACATGTAACTATTGTGTGTGAAAACACATCTAAACTTATGTTCCTACATCAATGAAAAATGTTCATTTTTTCAAAAATTAAAATTATATAACTCACATGACATGAGGAAATTTCTATTATTATTCTTTCCCCTTTTACCAAAAACAAAAACATAACTTGAGATAACTGCGATTACACAAGAAGCTCATTCAGCTAGAGCTCTTACAACACTAATGAATTGTTGAACAAAAAATCAACGGTAAACTAGCTCAGGTAGCTAGCCCCATCACCCAGCAGGTAGTGATCGATCGACCGAATTCTGAACGACCTGCTTCAATAGAACGACACCAGCTAAACCCGCCGGCTTGGCAGAGAAACGGCACCGCCGATCGACCAATGTCCCAGCTGGAAGTACAGCAGGTTGCCAGCGAGCGCCGCCTGGACGGCGACATACACCGCCGCAATGGCAGCGAACGCGGCCACAAACATGGCGAAGAGGACATAGGGCCTCTTGCCCCAGCGCCCAATAACCCCGAGCGCGAACGGGTAGAACATGAGCAGGATCCACACGTTGAACATGAGCCCGCTGGCCGCCTCGACGACCTGCCCGGCCGACCAGCCCCAGGTGATCGCCTTCCCCACCGCCGCCCCGATGGCAACCACATTCACGGCGATCACCACCAGTGTGGGTATCAGCAGCGGCGCCCACTGCACGTTGTACAGCTCGGCGAACCTCTCCCTCGCGCCGGTGGCCAGCTGCTTCGCCGTCATCTTGAAGGACATGCCTTTAAGACCGAGGGACCTGAGCACGACGTGCAGCACCGCCGTCGGGTACACGCCCGTCGCGCAGATCATGTAGAACTGCTCGTTGCGGAACCAGTCGAGCAACGTGAGCCCCGCCCACACGATCTCCACCGTGCCGATCACCTCGTTCGAGACGATGATGACGAGCACGTACATCACGTACGTCGGGTAGGGCTTCTGGATGTAGAACCGGCCGTTGAAGACCCACATCAGCGGCAAGAGGTGGTAGCAGACGACGAAGAGCGCCGAGAGCGGGTAGAAGGTCATGTTGGTGTAGGCGACGCGCTGCATGGGGTGGAGCCGACGGCCGGCGAGGAGCGGGCAGAAGCGGGAGAAGAACACCTCCAATGAGCCCCCCGACCAGCGCAGGATCTGGTACATGCGCTCCGTCATGTTGATCGGGGCCGTGCCGCAGAACCCGGGGGGCTCCATGTCGCAGTACATGGACCGCCACCCCGTCCGATGCAGCCGGAAGCCGGTCACCGCGTCCTCGGTCGCCATGTCGTACACCCACCCGACGCCATCGCCCCACTCCGTCCCGTCCTCGTACGCGCACGTCATGACGTCGGCGAGCTCCGTCGTTGCCGGCTCGTCAAGCGACACCGGCGACATGACGGACCGTTCCTGGTTCGCGGCCACCGGTATGGAGTTGATGAACGTCATCGACTTGCCGAATTTGTTGGGGTTCTCTAGCACCTTGACGTCGTCCGGGCGCCAGCGAGGCGGGTCGGCGCCGTAGAGCGCGACGCGGCGGAACATGCTGCCGGTGCCGACGTAGGAGGGCCCCTGGATGCCGTTCATGCCAAGCATGGTGGCGTCGAAGAACATGCGGTTGTGGTTGGCGTAGCGGTCCGTGGGGTCGACGTCGTCGAAGCGCTGCGGGAACTGGACGAAGGCGACGTTGTCGCCGTCGCGCCGGTCCATCATGAAGCACATGGCGGCGCGGAAGGCCTGGGAGTTGTTGATGTAGTGGTCGCAGTCGAAGTTGATGATGAAGGGCGCGTTGGAGAGCAGGGCGGAGACGCGCAGCTGCACGTTCAGCGCACCCGCCTTCTTCTGGTGGTCATAGCCCGGGCGCTTCTCCCGGGACACGTACACCAGCATCGGCAGCCGCACGTCGACGGCGCTGAAATCCAGAGGATTGTCGTCGGAGCTTGCCGGCGCGCCGAGCTGAGGCTCGCCGCTTGGCTGGGACAACATAACCTGTTGAACAATCATGTCAGCTGCAAGAAAATCATCACATTTGGTTTGTTCCCCCATTCAAATTTGTATTGTACCTGGATAATTCCAGCGTGATCGCCTTTCCGGTGACCCTCAGCCGGCTCAGTCCATGTGCCAGGCCACTGTGTCCCGTCCGCCATCCAAGTCGCCTTCGCTCCTCCTCCGCCTTTGGCATCTTCACGGCCGTGCGCCTCTGACCGTTGCGGGATGACAGTGAACAGTGCGTCCAGGCGCGTCTTGAACTCCTCATACTCCCTCCGCAAACGCCTATGGTCATCGAGGAACTCCTCGGGCAGATTCCCCTTGTACGGGCGGACCTTCATCCCGAAGTAGCTCTCCGGCGCCCTTGGTTCGACGTGATGCTTCCGGCAGAACGGAACCCACAGCGCGGCGAACTTGGCGGTCTCGACCAGCCCGTCGTAGTGGAGCAGCGATCCGCCGTCGTCCGAGAGGTACGTGGCGTACTTGTCGACCGGGTAGTCGGTGGCGAGGATGGAGAGGATGGAGTTCATGGTGTGGAGCATGGGCTCCTCCACGGGGTCGACGGTGCTGATGAACACGTCCAGGACGGGGAGGTTGGAGCCGCCGTCGGGCAGGTCGAACTGCTGTCTCAGGAGGGGGATCGTGGGGATGCATATGGTGGGGTTGAGCTTCGGGACCTGGTTTAGCCACCAGCTCAGGCCGAACCAGAAATCTCCGACGACCGAGATCCACCACAGCCACATTGCGTCGGAATCTGGGTGCTGCACACGCCATGCGAAAAACACGATGACCGCCGTAAGTCTAGCCAAGTTCAAGAACCTGAAAGCTCAAAACAAAAAAAGTTCAAGAACTTGTCACGTAGGAGTATAAATACAAAACGGATATTAGGATCTGCTAAAATTTTCTACTTAAAAAATAAATAAATGTGCACATGCATGCTACTCTCTCTGTTCCGGTCCTAAAAATTTATTTTTATACAGATTTCAACAAGTGACTACATACGAAGCAAAATGAGTGAATATACACTCTAAAATATGTCTATATACATCTATATACATCCGTATATAGTAGTCCATTTGAAATCTTTAAAAAGACAAATATTTAAGAACGGAGGGAGTATATTTTTTTAAAAAAAATATAACTACTCCCTCCAATCCATATTACTTATTACTCAAACGGATGTATCTAGCATTCGGAGCAGCAAGTTATTAAAATATATTGACTGTCTGCATCAGTTTACACTTTTGTAGCAACTGACTATCATTATTTTTTTTTAAAAAAAACTTTAATATATTCATCAACTGTCAAGGTAATACACAGAAAATCAAAAGTAAAAATTACATACAAGCCAGTAGACCATCTACCTCCCTGAGCTACCACACCCCCGCCCCTGAGCATTCCAATACGCCACTACAAGCTCCCCGTTGCCGAGCACCGCCACCTCATCGAGCCGTCTTGGCCATTGACCTCGAGTTCGTGGCAGTCACGCCACCGAAGTACCACGACATGAGCTTCGACCATGGGACAAATGGGTGGCGGAGATTCGTAACCCGGACGCATATGCGAAAGTGTGGCTTGGCACATTCGCCACGGCGGAGGAGGTAGCGCACGCCTATGGCGCCGCTGCGTTCCGCTTCTTTGGGAGTTGGGTGAAGCACAACTTACCGCCGATGCCCCCTCGACAACCATCATCATGCCTTCTATTTGGGTCACCTCCTGAGCCAAGGAGAAGGAGCATCGTGCAGCCAAGGCAGAGCCCACGGACGAGCGCGCATATGTCCCCTTCGTGGCCGCGCTCCTCAAGGAGTACCCACAGATCCTCGTCGAGAACCACATGTTCTTCTAGTCCATGGAGGACATGAGCATGATCGAACGCGATCGTCGCGAGATTGCCTGCCTCGAGGCGGAGCGTGAGGAGATGTTCGATGAGCTCGCCAAGGAGGACGATGAGATGTCGTGGAGTTGTCCCATCGCGAACGACCATGGGGCTGGCCCCTCGACTAGGGGTGGGGTGGGGTGATAATAGACTGTTTAATTATGCTATGCATGATGCTAATGGTACCATTGTTTAATTATGCAATGAATTTTTTTTGCTGGAAACGCAATGCAATGAAATGGAATTACGTACAAAAAATTATTCGAAAAATGGACCTGATGGACAAAATTTTATTTGCCGAAAAAAATGAACAATAAGATGGGGACTTTTCTTCTCAACCCACCCAAGATATTTTTTTGCTTTCATAACAACTCATATACCGATGCAAAAAGGAAACAGACTGTAGAGCGTAACATTACCTGTAGGTGTTCACAAGGAAGCCCCTTACTTTGAACGTGCGGTACAAGAGCGGCCGGCCGTCCTCGCCGCCGCACTCCCGCGACGCCGCCATCTCCTTCTCGTCGGCGGGCACCCAGTGCTTCGCCTTGGCCCCGAACACATGCTTGGCCCCGTCGCTGTCGTCGTTGGTCGCAAGCAGCGGTTCGGCGAGGCCCGCATTGCCGCCACGACCACCGCCTGTCGCCGGCGAAACCATTGGCTGGCACTGCCTATCTACTCGAGGAAGCTTCTATGCGTGAAAGCTCGAGGAAGCACAGTGTGTGTGTGTTGGCGCACGACGGCTATGCGAGGTGCGACCGCTATATAGAGACATTGTACGAGGTGAAACTAAGCCCATGCCAGCCAGCGGCCACCGACACAGGGTACGCAGTGCCTAAGCTTCGCCATGCCCTGGGAGCTGGGAGGGGAGCCTAGGGGGAGACGAGAGTCGCGTGAAACTCATGAGGGGTACTGGCTGGCCGGGCCACTGGACCAATGCAGCGGGAGCCGTACGCGTGGCTAATCGACGCCATTCCCTGCTAGGAAACAACCTCGATTGAGGAAAACGTGAGCTACGGGACAAACGCCGTGTACGCATCTGACCAAGACGCTTGCTTTTGGACAGCAAGGTGTGGGGGTATTGACGTCTTGTTTGCACTTCTGTTTTAACCCGAAATAGGAAGGGAAACGTTTGGAGACGCGCGCCGGCCGAACCCTTCGGCCGGTCGCCCGCTCACGCGCACACCTGCTTCGTGGGGGTCCCACAAGAGATGAGCTAGCCCGACTTATCCTTCTCCTGTCCATTTACTTTTTCCCAGCGACACATGCATCTTCCCCGCTGCCGTCCACCCCCGTCTACCCCTACCCCGCCGCAGCCCAATTTCGCCGGTGAGGTTGTGGTCCACCCCACGGCCGGCGACTTGTGGCGTTGGAGACGACATGCACGGGGTCGGGGGGGGGGGGGGGGGGGTGCATCTGGTATCCACTGGTGCCGGAGACGAAGAGCCAGGGGCGCCGTACCAAGCCGTGCCGACGAGTCTCCATGGATGACCACGGTGAAGGTTGCGATGCCAGCGAGCGGATAACGATGTTGGAACTAGCATTTTGTTTTGCTTCAACCGGCCAAATCCAAAGCTGGAACCACTATTCTTTTTTGCTGCAACCAATAAGCGAGTTGGAAACACAACTGATTTTTGCTACAACTAGATCATTTTTTTGCTACAACCAGTGGCGCTATTTGCTACAATCTTCGGCGTGTAGTTTTGTGGCCCATGACAACAAATAACTGCAACCGAGAGATGAGGAAAGTTGCAATCCACACTGTGAAAAGCTACGACCGGCAACAAAAACAGCTACTACTGTCAGAGTAACGTGCTGCAACCAACGACAGCGAACTTGTGGCTGGCGACGGCAGATGCAAAAAAGCTTCAAACGGTGTGCGAAAAAGCTTCAACCGACAAAGGAGTATGCTTCAAGCATGAAAAAGCTTCAAATGGGTGTGGAAGAAAAACTTTGAACCTTGAAAAAAGTTTCAACCGGCAATGAAAAAGCTTCATTTTGGCAACCGTCGTTGTTTTTAGCTACTACGGCGATGTCTTTTGCTACATTCATTCAATGTCGTTTTACTGGTGGCCGTCGTTCGCGCAATCCTGTGCTTCCAACACAAAAATGATGTTGCAACTGTAGACTTGTTTTGCTACTACTGGCGCAGTGTTTTGCTACATCCATCAAGCAGAAGATGCGACCTCGCGACGGCGACGAGGGCGTTTTTGCTGCAACCATATTTGGTTGTTGCTATTACCTGCGATCTTTTTTGCTACATCCATCAAAAAGGAGCTGCGACCTAGCGACGGCGGCGACGGTGTTTTTTTGCTGCAACCGTTGTCAGGTTTTACTATGACCGGATAAGTTTTTTATTACATCCGTTCAATGGCGTGATTGGCTGGTGGGAGTCATGACGCAATTCCGTTCAGCGAGTATCAACGGCGAGGGGCGGCGGCGGAGCTACAACCGGAGCCGGTGAGAGCTGCAACCGCAGGTGCAGGTGTTGCATGGGTCGAGGCAGCGACGAGGAGGACCGGCGAGAGTGGGAACCAACGACGAGGACGGCCGGGGAGGGTGCGGATCGGTGACGAGGAAGGCCACCGGAGGGGAGATGAGGCACCGGAGGAGAGCTGCGCGAGACGGCGGAGATGCGGGGATCTGCGCGAGCGTGAGATGCGCGAGGAGGAGGAAGATCGGGGACGAATCGTTTTTTTTTTGCTAGATCGAACGGCCAGAACAAGTGGCATCCTGCGGCTAGGGTGCGACCGGCCCAAACTTTGGGCCGGTGCGCCGGCGCAGATTACCGCCCAAATAGGAAAGGGACACGTTTCTACCCGGTGCGCCGGCCGAAACTTGCGCCGGTTGCACGCGGGCCTTGTGATCAAGTGGGATCGTGCGTTCCCAGGCCTCGGTCTTTCCCCTTTTCCCGTACGAACCGTTTTTTCACCTACCCCTTTCTTCTACCTCACGATGCGCACTAAAAGCTGCCATAACCGCTCAGTTCCTCCATCTTCAGGCTCACATGCAGCACACCAGCGTGAACGAGGCCTTGCTCATAGGGCGAGCCATGGCAGGGAGGAGAAGACATCGACAACTAGCTCCTCCTCCCTCCCTTTTTCCCTCTCTCAGCCCCGCACCCTCAACGACCCTTGTCAGAGCTGAAATCAAATGCTACAAATGGCTTCTTTTTTGCTGGAACCATTAAAATGACGACAGTGCGCCGCGCATGAGCTACAAACGGCAGTCGATGGAGCTGCAACCGGTGTTACAGAATGCTACAACCGCCCTTTTGTTTTGCTGGGACCAGAGAGAGAGAGAGAGAGAGAGAGAGAGAGCGGGGGTCACAAATGATGCAGGAGGAGCTGCAAACAGTACCGCAAAATGCTACAACCGCTAATCAAAAAGCTTCAAACGAGATGAAAAAAGCTTCAACCAGATATATGAAAAGCTGCGAGCAGTCATTGCCATGGCGGAATGCTACAACCGTTGACATAAAGTGCTACAACCCTTGATGAAAAAAGCTTCAACCGAAACGATAGAGAAAACATTAACCAAGACTACTACAAAGAAAAATAGCTGCAACCGTTGATAGAAAAGTTTCAACCGTAAATGAAAAAAGCTACAACCATTGAAAGAGAAAGCTACAACCATACACTGCATAATCAGAAAAGTTGCATCCGTTGTAGAGAAAGCTTCAATCATATGCGCGAAAAGCTTCAATGATGAAAGCTTCAAACGGCAATGAAAAAGCTTCAACTGCCAGTAGAAAAAGCTTCAAGCGGTAATAACAAAAAAGCTTCAACCAGGGGAGCCGGGCGAACGACTGGTGGCAATGAGGACGGCGAACGGCGACCGGGGGCGGCAAGGATGGCGACCGGAGGCGAGGACAGCGACTAGGCGACAACAAGGACGGAGATCGGCAAGCGGGGGTAAGGACGGCGACCTGGCGGCAACAAAGACGGCAACCGGCGACTGGGGCGAGGGCCGCGTGTAACGCCCTCGATGCGGCTATATCTCCCACGTGTCGAAGCATGACTTAGAGGCATAACCGCATTGAAAGCAATGTCGCAAGTGAGGTAATCTTCGCAAACAACCCATGTAATACAATAAGGGAAAAGATACATAGTTGGCTTACACTCACCACATCACACAAGGCATAAATAAGTCATTACATTCATCCAAATACACTCAAGGTACGACTACGGAACCAAAATGAAGATAAACCCCCAAATGCAACATAGTCCCCCATCGCCCCAACTGGGCATCACTACTGATCATCTGGGAAAGACACGTAGTATCGTCCTGAGTCCTCATCGAACAGCCACTTGAGCTCAGTTGAATCACCTGGAGCGGTATCATCGGTCCCTGCATCTGGTTTTGGAAGGAATCTGTGAGTCACGGGGACTCAGCAATCTCACACCCTCGCGATCAAGACTATTTAAGCTTATAGGTAAGGGTAAAAGTATGAGGTAGAGCTGCAGCAAGCGACTAGCATATATGGTGGCTAATATGCGCAAATGAGAGCGAGAAGAGAAGGCAAAGACACGGTCGAACAACTATGATCAAGAAGCGATCCTAGAACAACCTGCGTCAAGCATTACTCCAACACTGTGTTCACCTCCCGGACTCCGCCGAGAAGAGACCATCACGGTTACACACGCGGTTGATGCATTTTAATTAAGTTAAGTTTCAGGTTTTCTACAACCGGACATTAACAAATTCCCATCTGCCCATAACCACGGGCACGGCTTTTGAAAGATCAAATCCCTTCAGGGGAGTCCCAACTTAGCCCATCACAAGCTCTCACGGCCAACGAAGGATATTCCTTCTCCCAAGACAATCCGATCAGACTCGGAATCCCGGTTACAAGACATCTCGACAATGGTAAAACAAGTCCAGCAACACCGCCCGAATGTGCCGACAAATCCCGATAGGAGCTGCACATATCTCGTTCTCAGGGCACACTCGGATAGGTCAAGCTACGAGTAAAACCAACCCTTGAGTTGCCCTGAGGTGGCCCCGCAGGCTGCCCAGTTCGGACCAACACTCAGAGGAGCACTGGCCCAGGGGAGGTTTAAATAAAGATGACCCTCGGGCTCTGGAAACCCAAGGGAAAAAGAGGCTAGGTGGCAAATGGTAAAACCAAGGTTGGGCATTGCCGGAGGAGTTTTATTCAAGGCGAACTGTCAAGGGGTTCCCATTATAACCCAACCGTGTAAGGAACGCAAAATCCGGGAACATAACACTGATATGACGGAAACTAGGGCAGCAAGAGTGGAACAAAACACCAGGCATAAGGCCGAGCCTTCCACCCTTTACCAAGTATATAGGTGCATTAAGATAAACAAGATAATATGATGATATCCCAACAATAAACATGTTCCAACAAGGAACAAACTCCAATCTTCACCTGCAACTAGCAACGCTATAAGAGGGGCTGAGCAAAGCGGTAACATAGCCAAACAATGGTTTGCTAGGACATGGTGGGTTAGAGGTTTGACATGGAAATTTGAGAGGCATGATAAGCAAGTGGTAGGTATCGTAGCATAGGCATAGCAAAAGAGCGAGCATCTAGCAAGCAAAGATAGAAGTGATTTCGAGGGTATGGTCATCTTGCCTGCAAAGTTCTCAGAGTCGACTTGATCCTCGTAAGCGTACTCAACGGGCTCCTCGATCACGTACTCGTCTCCCGGCTCTACCCAAGCAAGAACAACAAACAAAAAGGAACACAATCAACCACGTGCAATGCTCAAGCAACATGATGCAAATATGGTATGATATGCGGGATGCGATATGTGATGCATATGCATGATTTGGAAATGAATGATTGGACCTGGCCTCAACTTGGAAAACCAAGAGTGCCACTGGAAAGGTGAGTTGATTTCGGTTGAAATCGGTATGAAGATCACCGGAATCAGATGCACGGTTTGGAAATGACAAGCAAAACAAATATGGCACCGGTCTACGATAAACAAGTAGCCTCCTAAATGCATCAAGAACAACATGCTACAGCACTCCAACATGACAACACAATACATGGCAGGGATCCACTCATGATACTTGACAAAATATGAACACTGAGCTATGGCTAATTCACTCATTAACAGGTTCAAACAAGCATGGCAAAAGTGCAAAAGATAACAGGTTTCAGACTTAGTGAAATTAATAGCATGTCAGGAATTTAACATCAGGAAGCAATCTTTAGAGCATGAAAACTACATGCTACAGGAACTTATCATGGCAAAGCAAGGCATAGCATGAAGCTACTCAAAGCATACAACAAAAGTCCCTTAGTGACCATGAACCAAAAGGGATTAGAAAATACAATTGCAAGCATGTGAACATAGCAAAAACATAAACAGATTCAGACTTAGTGAAAAACTGGAGCATGGCAAAACAAATAACGAGTAGGCATGTTTACGAGCTCGATGCACTCCCTACGAGGCATTGCATGACAACTAAGCATACACCCAGTAAATAGACATGGCATAGAAGCTAGACATGGTAAGAACAACAACATATCATGCATGGATCAACAACAACAAGCTCGGCAAAATTGTTAACATGTTAACAATCTGCCAGGAATATTTTATAGCAAAAATAGAGCTCGATTGACTCAAGCTAGGGTGCTCCAGAATTGCAAAAAAAGACATGGATGGATATAGCACAATATTATCTACAAAACATCCTTACTGATCATGCTCAAAAGAGGCACGGATCACTAGGAAACAACATGAACATATGACATAAAAATAATGACAGGGCAAGGACTTAGTGAAATTCTAAGTCCCTGAAATCAGCATCATTGAGTAAGCTACTTTGCATGCTTGTGCTAGTCACCACAAAATCACAAAAATACATGGCATACACCCCTATAAAGATGGCATGGCATACTTCAAAACACATGTAGAGCTCAGGATCATAGCATGCACACATTAATCATGGCAAAAATGACAAAAGTGCATTTGCTGAAACAGATCTGAAACTAACATCACATAGCCTTCTTCCAACAGCATTTCGGGCATCAAGATGAGCTCAAATGAGAATGATGATATGAGATGAAATAATGTACTCGTCAAGACGAACATTTTGATATGCTACACGCACGAATCGAAGCCACGATGAGGGAGTTATGATGCGTCAAAGTATGCAAAAAGTTAGGGTTTCGGGGGAAAAAAGTCAACCGATATGAATTGGATCCAGATCTAGATCTCACAGTACTGTAGCAGGTACTGTAGCAATTCGCCGGATCGAGGTCGCCGGAGAGAGACGAGGCGATCGGAGGAGCTTGGGGGCGCCGGAGAGGAGCGGGGCGGCGGACGCTCGTCGGGAGGCGGCGCCGGGAACGAGGGCGGCCGGCCGTGGCGAGGCTCGCTGGCGGCGATGGCGGGTGGCGGCGTTGGAGGCGGAGGCCGACGCGGTGGCGACGGGGTTCGTCGTCGGCGCGGGAGGAGGCAGTGGCGCGCGGGCGGAGAGGAAAGGCGGCGGGGCGCAGTGCCGCGCGGGCCGGGGAGGGCCGGATGCGGGCTACGGCGGGCCGCGGCGGCGATGTGGGCGCGCCTGCCATGTGGCGCTCGGGGATTGGCTGCGGTCGCCGGCGCGGGCGTGTCCGGCCAAAACGGACACGTCCAGCGGCGCGGAGGACGAATTTTTAGGGTTTGGGGGGAGAAGACCCGGGATTTGGGAGGAGGGGCTATTTATAGAGGTAGGAGGAGCTAGGAAGCTTCAAATGAGGTGCGGTTTTCGGCCACGTGATCGTGATCGAACGATCTAGATGATGGAGGAGGTTTAGGTGGGTTTTGGGACAATTTGGAGGGGTGTTGGTCTACAACACACACGAGGCCTTTTCGGTCCCTCGGTTAACCGTTGGAGTATCAAACGAAGTTCAAATGGCACGAAACTTGACAGGCGGTCTACCGGTAGTAAACCAAGGCCTCATGACAAGTCTCGGTCCAATCCGAAAACGTTTAACACCCGCACACAAAAAAGGTAGAAAGGGACACCGGAAGACATAGGAGCACCGGAATGCAAAACGGACAACGGGGAAAATGCTCGGATGCATGAGACGAACACGTATGCAAATGCAATGCACATGATGACATGATATGAGATGCATGACAAAGACAAAACACACGGAGACAAAAACCCGACAACGAGGAAATAACATAACTTAGTGCCGGAAACGGCAAGAGTTGGAGTACAAATAAGGTAGGTTACATCCGCGGAGTTACACCGCGAGCCGGCGATGAGGACGGAGACCGGCGACGAGGACGGCCACCAGAGGGGACTGGAGGCGCGGCGACGAGGACATCGAGAGGAGCTGCAGATCTAACTCGAGGTAGAAGAAGCCCATGACGAATCATTTTTTAGCCTAGCATCCAGTGGCCACGCGGGCTCGCATCCAAGGACTGGGGCAGGACCGGCCAAAACTTTCAGCCGGTGCGCCAGCGCCTAGCATCACCCAATAGGAACAGTATCTATTTCATCCGGCTGATCTTTTGTCATCGTAATCCCCCTCCATCGAGCGACGCGTGTCCCCATGTGGACCCGCCCACCGCTCGCCCCATCCCAGGCTTATCGCTTCACGCATCAAGCCAGTCCACACATTTTCTCGCATCGCTCCCTGTCCTCCATTCCTTTTTCTCCTCCACCGCTGCCGCTGCAAGCTATGCTACCACACAGCCACCGCCGTTTCAAAGCAACACCGGAGTGATTTGGTGCTGCAATCAACAGCAGTACGACGCGACGACATCTCAGGCGGCGACACCGTTGCTGCATCCCCTCGCCGCAACAAGCAAACAAGCTGCTGCAATTGCAACTCTGGATGGGTTTGCGTGCTACGAACGACGCGGGGATATAATCCGGAGGCGGCAAGGATATCTCCGGCGCTCCGGCTCCACAACATCATGGGGGGGTCTCCTGTGATGCGCTGGAGCATCATCGCCGCGTCGGTGCTGCATACGGTGGCGGCAACGTCGACGACTGCTGCATACTGAAAGTGCGTTATATCGACTAGAGGGGGGGTCAATAGGCGATTTTTATGAGAATCTTCAAAACGTGGAAGTTTCGAAGACAAACGATAGAAATAAACCTATTACCATGCAGCGGAAGGTAGACTACACTAGGCAAACCATAGTCAAGTATTCAGTGAAGTGAAAGCACAATGACTAATAGTAGCAAGGTAGTAAGGATCAGGTAGGAAGATATTATGAAGCCAATCAGAACAAGCAGTCACTCAGTGAAGACAAAAGATAATGCAATCATACAATGACTTCACAAGGACCAACAGTAAGTAAAGGGAAGGAAAGGATGAAACCAGTGACTCGTTGAAGACAATGATTTGTTGGACCAGTTCCAGTTGCCGTGACAACTGTACGTCTGGTTAGGGCAGCTAGGTATTTAAACCTGAGGACACACAGTCCCGGACACCCAGTCCTGAACACGCAGCTCAGGACACCCAGTCCTCACCGTATTCCCCTTGAGCTAAGGTCACACAGACCTCGCTCAATCACTCTGGTAAGTCTTCAAGGTAGACTCCCAAACCTTCACAGACTTCGTTCACCGGCGATCCACAATGACTCTTGGATGCTCAGAACGCGACGCCTAACCGGTTGGAGGATTCACAGTCCTCAAGTGTAATAAGTCTTCAGATCACACAGACAGGAAGACTTAAGTGATGCCTAACACTCTTTGGCTCTGGGTGTTTAGGGCTTTATCCTCGCAAGGAATTCTCTCTCAAAGGCTTCGAGGTGGGTTGCTCTCAAACGACAAAAGCCATACTCTAACTCTGAGCAGCCAACCGTTTATGGTTGTAGAGGGTGGGCTATTTATAGCCACTAGGCAACCCGACCTGATTTGTCCGAAATGATCCTGGGTCACTAAGGAACTGACACGTGTTCAACGGTCAGATTTCAAACACACATGGCAACTTTACTTGGGCTACAAGCAAAGCTAACTTGTCCGACTCTGGACAAGATTCGCTCTCATAGTCTTCACTCGAATACATAGGTTTTGGTTAAGCATCACTTCAGTTATTCTGACTGGTTCTCTTGGACCCCACTTAACAGTACGGTGGTTCCTATGACTCAACAAAGAAGAAAAAGAACAACGAAAGATCTAAGTCTTTGCGCTCCATAGTCTTCATGCGATGTCTTCTCTTGTCATAGTCTTCAATGTGAATGTCTTCACATACCACCTTTGACTTCAATGTCTTCATACATTTTTATGGGTCATCTCTGGTAAGAAAACCGAATCAATGAGGGACTTGTACCTGTGTTATCCTGAAATTCTCACAAACACATTAGTCCCTCAACTAGGTTTGTCGTCAATACTCCAAAACCAACTAGGGGTGGCACTAGATGCACTTACAATCTCCCCCTTTTTGGTGATTGATGACAAACTAGTTGAAGTTTTCAACGGGGAATATAATATGTGAAATTGTAAAGGATAAGGAATTGTCTTCATAAGTGGCAAGGGCTCCCCCTGAAGATGTGCATATAAGTAATTTGCTTTTGGAATGCAAATGCACAATGGCAGGTTGTACTTGTGGAGATCCTCTTCAACTTATGATGACAATTCATCATACATGTAAAGGTATGTGAAGATAATGACATGCATAATGGAAAATGGACGTCTGCAAATGATCTAAGTGCGGAATTTATCGTCGCACATGCGGAATTTATCATCGCATCGCAAAATAGCAAATAAGTAGCAGACGACCATTGAGTTTAAGTGTTACAACTCAAAGAATCAAATGTATCAAAACAAGAGTTGTAAACACTAGGCAAAACATAAAGTAACCGCCTATATTGACCCGCTTGAAGACTATCAAACTCATATGCTTCTCCCCCTTTTGTCAGTGAGGACCAAAAAGGTTTGAAGACATAGAGCATCTACTCGTTCCCACGAAGAGTAGGTGAAGCAGCAGGGTCGTCGGTGGTGTTTGGCGGTGCAGAAGAACTTGGGGCAGTGTCGAAGCATGCTGAAGGAGGGGGCGGTGAAGTAGCATCGTCTTCGTCCTCGATCACTCTGGCATGCACAGTTGCCACAGAGGAAGAGAACTCAGAGTCTTCAAGAGATGGAGTTTGTCGCAGCACTGCCCTTCGGGGAGGTGTGGAGTCAAACTTGAAGCGTTCAGAGAAGCCATCCTCTTGAAGATCATCTTCAGAGCACATAAGCGTCAGCCCTTTCCATATGCGTCGAGAGGTTTCATGGGCAACAAAGGCATTCTTGGTGGCAAGATTGCGAATGCGGTTGACATCCACCAAGAGGCTGTGCATTTGGCGCTTCAGCCAGTCATGATGCATATCCTGTTTCTGATGAAGAGCCACCAGAAGCTCTCGGTCATTGAGAACACGAGATCGCTTCTTGGGTCGTTGGGCAATAGTGCTTTCGGTGGCTTCAGTAAGGGCATGATGAGGTGCACGTGTAGTTCCAGCCAGAGGATAAACACGAGTGACTGCTTCAACTCCTTCAATGTTCTGAGAGAAACTTTGATGCTCCGCATTCTGAAGACTAAGAGGTTCCTTGGCAGGCTCAGGATAAATGGCTTCAACGGACATATCCACATCAGGCAGAAAGATCCGATGATTGCGAGCAGATGGCTGATATGAGATAGCGGAGTGGAGTTTCATCAGCCGCATTATCCATGGAGCGTAGAACTTCAAGCCAAAAGGATCAGAGCCTGATGCAGCAAGTTGGCGGATGAAGAAGTCTTGTGCATTGAAGCATTTGCCATGAAGAATATAGAAGACCAAAGTCTTCATTGCACCTTCCAGCTTGGCATGCGGAGAATGTCCTTTGATGGGCCAGAGAGTTCGCCTTATGATGTGGTAGATAGTTCTTGGCAGATACTCAAGGTCTTCAACAAAGAACTCCTTAGGATATGCAACATCTTGGGGCAAGGGCTTCATCATACTGAGCATCTGACTCATGTTCGGTTCAGGTTTCTGAAAGATGTTCTCCATAGCTTCACTGTGAAGCTGTCAGCCAGGTTCATAGAGATCTCCAGGAGTGGGCAGACCAGTGAGCTCAATGATATCAAAGGCTTTGGCTTCATGATGAACATTTCCTGTCATCCACTCCAGGACCCAAATCTTTGGATCTCTGTTGTAACCACGGATGTGAAGTGTGGCATAAAATTGGAGCAGCAACTCTTCATTCCAGTGCTCTTGGTCGGTGACAAACGGCAACAATCCAACCTCTTTGAAGCAATCCAGAGCTTCTTCCAGACAGGACATACCAGCTATTGCTTCGGTGTCAAGACGCATATGTGGGAAGATGCGACCTTGATTGTACAGAATGCAGGAGTAATAGCTTCGCTGCGGGTAGCTCCAGAACCGATCAGAAGATATTCTTTCCCTTGAGTAGGGGTTCTTGGAGCTATTGAAGAAAGTGTTGTCTGCTTTGAAGCCGTTGACATTGAAGGATCCAGGTGCTGTTGCAGGACCTGGAAACCTGGGCAGCCTTGGCATTGGCTTCTGTACCTGAGGCCTATGCTCAATATGATAGTCAAACTGAGGACCAGCAGCAGGCGCAGGAACAGAAGCAGTAGCATCATTGGCTTCGCTGACTTCTGGTTCTTGGGTTGGTGCAGGCTCCACATTTGCTTCAGCCATGACAACGTCAGTGGCTTCATTGGTGTTGGTGGTGGCAGCCTCAAGATTTTCTACCTCCACTTGATGAGCTGGAGGGTCGGGCACAAACACGTTCTCCTCGAGAATAGCTTCTTCAGTAGTTGGGGGAGTAGGAACACGTTCTTCTTCTTGGGTGTCATCGGCTGATGCATCCGGAATGTCTTCAACAGTTTTAGCTTCAGACTCGGAGACTTGAGGCCTTGGTCCTTTGCGAAGCCTGCGTAACGCTGGCGACGCCTTTGGAGATGGAGTTGGCTGGGCCTCAAAGTCATCTTCTTCTTCTTGCCGGGGTGGTGTGACTTGTGGTTGCTGTGGGTGATCAGCCCATGTTGTATCCTGAGCAATTGGCGTCAAAGGACGACCAATGCTGATGAGTTCACTATGCGTAAGCACAGGCGATGATACATGTTGGTGCTTGATCTGAGGAAGGACTACATTATCTTCAACATTGTCATGGTGACCAATGTCTTCAGCAGCGGTGGGATCAGCTGCTGGAATGTCTTCAGCTTCATAAGCCTCTATGGAAGCAGGCTCATGGACAGTTAGTTGGCGCTCTTGATGTTCAGCGTCAGGGCGAACCATGGAGATGGGTTCAACAATTAAGGGCTCTGTGGGAGCAGCCTGTTCCTTCTTGGTCTTCCGCTTCTTCTTGGAGGGAGCAGCAGCAGAGGCTTCAAGATGTTTCCTCTTTCTGGCTTCAGCCTCAGCAGTCCTTGTCTTCTTCAGTTCTGAAGTGGTAGACCTGGCTTTTGGCTTCGAGCCAGTCATGCTGGTTGGGAAGACAATGGGATGTGCTTCCTGCCTTGGTGCGTTGGGTTCGGCCATAGCAGGCTTCTTCTTCTTCTTCTACTTTGCAGCCATCATGGGGTCAATGCCAGGACGCCCAAGGGCCTTGCACTTCTCAGCCTCATTGTAGACTTGCACACACTTGTCAGCTAGGCTCTTCATGCGTTCACGAGAACCTTGAGCTTCCGCACGTTTCTTAAGAAAGGCTTCCTTGAGCTCGTGCAGCATGATCTAGAAGTTCTTGACCTCTTGCACGCTGAGCGTGGCCATATGCGTCTTGAACTGAGCTTTCTCAAAGTCAATCTTCTGCTTCAGTTCGACGATGCGCTGAGCTAGAGCTAGCTCTGAAGCAATGGTGCCATGGAAGGCGACACTGAGACCAACGGGAAGTTACAGGTCTTCAAAGCTGAGGTTGGGCGTTTCAAACCACTCATCGATGAAGTCGTGGATGATCGCCACGTCAAAGAGAGGCAAATTGTTGAAGATTTCTGCTTCTTCTTTGCTCTTGATCAGTTGCTCAAGAGCGTCATCTGCCAGATCTTCATCACTGGACAGATCAATGGCATCGTTGCACAGAATGGCAGTAGTAGTTAGTTCTTGGCTGGTGTGTGGCAGAGGCATCTTGACTTTCTGGGGCTTGGAGATGCGTGACAGATCTTCAGACTGCACACTGTCTTCAGGAGGTGCAGTAGCTAGTGGCTTCGCCCGTGAGATTTTTGGTGGAGCAGCTGATTTTGAAGACTTAGCCTTCTTTGGCTTCTGCGGCTTTGGAGTAGGGGCTGGGGCTTCATCAGTGTTAGCATCATCATTAGAATGATCCACTTTGGCACCTTGAACTGAGATGTGAGTGATGAGGCCATCAAGGTTGTAGAAAGGACCAATGACATTGGGTTCTGCATCACGTGTGCCGTCAGCCCGGGGAGCAGAAGGACCAGGGTTGAAGTCTAGTCCCAATGACTTCTTATTTTCCTTGGCCGATGCCTTTGCATGCTGGAAGTTGCGATTGAAGAGATTATCGTCACGACACCATAGCAGTGATGATGGGTCGGCATCTTCAGGCTGAGGTCCACGGACCATACACGGATAGAAACCCTGAGCAATAGCTTCAGCTCTGTTCTTGGGTGGAAGGCCTCGAAAGAGAATATCACCCCAAGGACTTTTGATAGCACTCTTCTCAGCATATTCCTTGGTCACGAATCTGTATATGTACCACTGTTCTGCCCAATATCTTCGAATCCACTGGATTCGGGTCTTGCGCTGATTATAATCCTCTTCAGGATCTGTCTTGTAAAGCTCTGAGAGGTCATCAGGCAAATCTCTTGATGTTCCCCCACGACGCTGTCTGCCTCCCTTCCTTGCAGATTTCTCTGTAGCCATGAACTTTAAACTGAATGGCTTCAACACGTTCAAAGGCTTCAGAGGCTTTCGCTTGCTGGACAAACAGGAACTGGCTTCGGGAGAATTTATATGATGCTGTAAGAATTCTGCAAATGAATGCATACTATGAGAACCAAGGGATTCTCCCACGGACATATACCTGTGACAGCATTAAGGTGCGAGGGAAGGGGAAGAGGTCATATGCATTCTCAGAAGATTTTGAAGATAAATCAGTTTAGAAGACATTGACCTCATCGTGCGAAGACATTCACTCATAGATAAGGAGTTGGTTCCAGATTTGTATGAATCCAGAGATCAGTACAAGTGAGGAATCTAACTACTTTGTGAAGCATAAGTGAACATACTAGGCATAATATGAGATGCAGTATGAAGTGGATCCAACATGTGTGAACAGAAACTGCTTGTGGTAGAAAGTGACGAATCTGTAGGATCAAAGGGGCCATAAAAAGGAAGTTTTATTTACCACACAAGGAACTGCTAGACGGAGTGGAAGAGGAGGCCGAGCAGTTCGATCGTCTGTGCCCTAACTTGGCGACGGAGGACACCTACGGCGACGGCGGAGAGGACGATGTCCGTGGTCGGCGTGACGACGGCGTCGAAGAGGTTGCGGCAACTAAGCGCTTCGTTGCCGGCATCGTCGAGGGCTAGCGGTGGCGCTAGGGTTCGTGCGAGAGTGGAAGAAGGGATAATGACTGAGGTGAGGCATGTATTTATAGGGACAGGGACGGCTCAGTGTTATTACACAGGTGCCCCTGGCGATTCACATCTGAGGAACACGTGGTCATCATGCAGCATATCGGAGGTTGTTCCACGTCCCGCGCACGCTTGGATTGTCAGGTGGTCGTTCCCACTTCTCCGGGTTTCAGGTGAAGGAATGAGCATTGAAAACGGACTTAATGTTTGTCTTTGTATCTTCTGCTGACAAGGACGCAGAGAAGACATTCGACAGTTTTAATAGAATGCATATGATTTGGAGAGATAGAGTTTGAGATAGAAAGCATAGAGATGTTAGGGTCCGATCACATTCACTTAGTTCAAAAGATTCAACAAGAAGACATAGCTATAAGTGAATGCTGTAGAGGACAGAACACTAGTATATATATATATAATCAACATAGTGAAGATAATCATGAAGACATGTTGAAATTTAAGCCAAACCAAATGTGAAGACATAGCAAATGTAACGCCATGGGTAAAACACTTCAAACAGAAGAATTTGATGGTTGCGTTACCCACCGTATAGGAAATATTAGACCTAGATACGGCGCACAATTATCATGGCGCTCCGAAGTCAAATTCTACATTAATGTATTCACACTTAGAATGTATGTCTTCATTGATTGAAGATATACTTTACTTCGTGTGTTGCACATCTAAGTCATCAATATGCATAAGTGTTAGGATGTGTGCCTGATCACAGGACATTTGAGGATTCCAAGATATTTAGCTCACACCGTAACTTGCAAAATCTCTTCTCATCCAAGGGCTTGGTGAAGATATCTGCCAATTGCTCTTCAGTGTTGACGTGTATGATATCAATATCTTCCTTCACAACATGATCTCTGAGAAAGTGATGACGAATTTCATGTGCTTTGTCTTCGAGTGCTGAACTGGGTTGTTGGCAATCTTGATGGCGCTTTCGTTGTCGCAGTAGAGTGGCACTTGCTTCAGATGAATGCCATAGTCTTTGAGTGTTTGCTTCATCCACAGAAGCTGAGCGCGGCAAGATCCAGCAGCAATGTATTCAGATTCAGCAGTGGAGAGAGATACACAGTTCTGCTTCTTTGAAGACCAACATACAAGTGATCGTCCCAGAAAATGACATGTGCCTGATGTAGACTTGCGATCCACCTTGTCACCAGCATAATCAGCATCCGAGAATCCAACCAGATCAAACTCTGAGCCCTTTGGATATCATAATCCTAGAGTTGGGGTGTGAGCCAAATATCGAAGAATTCGCTTCACAGCTAGGTGATGCAATTCCTTTGGTGCCGCTTGGAATCGAGCACACATGCAAACACTAAGCATGATATCTGGCCTAGATGCACATAGATAAAGTAAAGATCCAATCATGGAGCGGTATACCTTTTGATCGAACTCTTTACCATTGTCGTCAGGACCCAGATGATGTTTTGCTGGCATTGGCGTCGTGAAGCCTTTGCAGTCTTGCATACCGAACTTCTTTAGGCAATCTTTGAGATACTTCTCTTGAGATATAAAGATGCCGTTGCATTGCTGTCGTATTTGAAGACCAAGGAAGAACTTCAGCTCTCCCATCATGGACATCTGATATTTCTCTTGCATCATATATCCAAACTCTTCACTGTATTTCTGATTGGTGCAGCCGAAGATAATGTCATCCACATATATTTGGCACACAAACAGTTCACCATCATATGTCTTCGTGAAGAGAGTGGGGTCGAGGGAACCAGGTTTGAAGCCTTTGCTCTTCAGGAAGTATTTGAGTGTGTCATACCAAGCCCGAGGGGCTTGTTTGAGGCCATACAATGCCTTGTTGAGCTTGTATACCATGTCAGGATGTTTTGGATTTTCAAAGCCAGGCGGTTGTGCAACATATACTTCTTCTTCAATCTTGCCATTGAGAAAAGCGCTCTTCACATCCATTTGATATAGAAGTATGTTATGATGGTTTGCATAGGCCAGCAGTATGCGTATGGCTTCAAGTCGAGCCACAGGAGCAAATGTTTCATCGAAGTCAATCCCTTCAACTTGAGTATATCCTTGAGCAACGAGACGAGCTTTGTTTCTGACAACTTGACCATGCTCATCTTGCTTGTTGCGGTATATCCATTTGGTGCCTATTATATTGTGCTTCCGAGGATCAGGACGCTTAACCAGTTCCCATACATTATTCAGCTCAAACTGTTGAAGCTCTTCTTACATAGCTTGAATCCATTCAGGTTCCAAGAAGGCTTCTTCGACTTTCTTGGGTTCTATTATAGAGACGAATGCGAAATGCCCACAGAAATTTGCTATCTATGTTGCCCTTGAACAAGTGAGCGGATCGGGTGCATTGATGCTATCAATTATTCTCTCAATCTGCACTTCATTGGCAACACGAGGATGTACAGGGCGAAGATTTTGCTCTTGCTGATCATTGTTATTGTTAGAGGGATTGTCTTCAGGCTGAGCATTTTCTTCAGGTTGATCAGGTGCGAAGATGATAAGTTCCTTTTCAGGTTGAGCTTCAGAGGGTATGATTTCTCCAGTTCCCATAAGTTTGATTGATTCACCGGATGGAACTTCATCTAGCACATTTGGCAGGTGCTCTCTTTGTGAGCCGTTAGTCTCATCGAACCGCACATCCACTGTTTCAACCACTTTATAATGAAAGAGATTGAAGACTCTGTAGGAGTGCGAATCCTTTCCATATCCAAGCATAAAACCCTCATGTGCTTTTGGTGCAAATTTTGAAGTGTGATGTGGATCCTTGATCCAGCACCTGGCGCCAAATACTCTGAAGTAACTGACATTTGGCTTCTTGCCAGTAAGGAGCTCATAAGATGTCTTGTTCAGAAGCTTGTGAAGATAAACACGGTTGATTGTATGGCATGCAGTATCAATGGCTTCAGGCCAGAATTTTCTTGGAGTCTTGTATTCATCAAGCATTGTTCGAGCCATCTCAATGAGTGTTCTGTTCTTGCGTTCGACGACGCCATTCTGCTGTGGCGTGTACAGAGCTAAGAATTCATGTGTGATGCCCAAAGTATCAAGATATGTATCAAGGCCAGTGTTCTTGAATTCAGTGCCATTGTCACTTCTGATGTGCTTTATCTCGGCGCCATAGTTGTTCATTGCTCGATTGGCGAAGCGTCTAAAGACATCCTGCACTTCAGTCTTGTAGAGGATTATATGCACCCAAGTATATCTAGAATAATCATCAACAATGACAAAGCCATAGAGACAAGCAGTAGTTGTAAGAGTTGAGTAATGAGTGGGACCGAAAAGATCCATGTGGAGCAGTTCGAAGGGTCGAGTCGTTGTCATGATTGTCTTCGAGGGATGCTTGGCCCTTGTCATCTTTCCTGCTTCACATGCACCGCATAAGTGATCTTTCTTGAACTTGACGCCCTCGATGCCTATGACATGCTTCTTCTTTGCAAGGGTGTGCAGGTTCCTCATGCCAGCATGCCCTAGCCTCCGATGCCAGAGCCAGCATTCTGAAGCTTTTGCTAGAAGACATACGGCAAGCTATGGTCCTGCTGAGAAATCTACCACGTACAAATCATCTTTTCGATACCCTTCAAACACTAGAGACTTGTCAGATTCCATTAGAACAAGGCAACAATATTTTCCAAACATCACAATCATGTTTAAATCACAAAGCATTGAGACAGACATTAAGTTGAAGCCAAGGGATTCAACAAGCATGACTTTATCCATATGTTGATCCTTTGAGATTGCAACTCTACCTAGACCCAATACCTTGCTTTTACCAGTGTCAACAAATGTGATGTGACTTTTGTCAGATGGACGTAAAGTTGAGTCCATGAGAAGACTTCGCTTGCCAGTCATGTGATTGGTACACCCACTATCAATAATTCATTCTGAAGCTGCTGGTGTCGTACCCTACAGTGCAGTTAGGGGGATAGGCTTCACGAAGAGAGTTGTGAAGCAAAAACATTTGACGAACTAGTGGATTATTAAAGCTTAGATCGAGATTAGGACTGACAGGGCAGGTAGCAAGCGACTCAGGAACAAAGTACATAATAAGACCATTTGGGCATTTGATCTTGCGCCCTACAAGATGTTTAAGGTCCCCAGCAATAGCGTCAGACGATTTTGGTTTTCGTCTGGAGACCTTTCCCTGCAAAAGAGAGTTAAGCTTTCTTAGCCACCCACATCTTCAGGGGTGGCTTCAAAGCAATGAGTCTAAGTGCAGCATCTGAGAACTTTGCCTTTGAAGCCCTAGCAAAAAGTCTTGCAGGTGGACAATAGTACTCATAAGAATAAGCATAATAGTTCTTGGTCTTATGAACATGGCGGTTTGATGAAACCCGCTCATATTCACAGGCCTGAGTATGGTTTCCCTGCAAAACATTTGCGTTAGTGCGACTCAGGTGAGTCCTCTATCTGTATGAAGCCTTTGGATGGTATGAAGCCTGTGGTCTGGGGTTTGTCTTCTTCACCTATGGTGTCATGATGACATTAACAGGAAGATTCTCCAAACACCTTTTGGGCACCCAGATCTTCTTCATAGTCGGTCCATTCCTGCAGTTAGTACCAATATACCTGGCAAACACTTCACCATTCTGATTCTTAAACAGTTTATAGTTTGCATCAAAGGATTCATCAATAACAATGGGGTTAGCACAAGTGAAGCCAGATAGAGTGGATGGATCTGCTGAAGGTTCCTTTGCAGCAACCCATGTGGTTTTGGGGTACTGCTCAGGTTTCCAGTAAGAGCCATCAGTATTCATTTTCCTTACGAACCCAACACCCTCTTTCCTAGGGTTTCGGTTCAGGATCTGCCTTTTAAGGACATCACATAGTGTCTGATGCCCTTTGAGACTTTTGTACATCCCTGTTTCAAGCAATGTCTTCAACCTAGCATTCTCATCAGCAATAGTAGTGGTATCCTCAGCAGAGGGGTTAGTTCCCACATCAACAGTTGAAGATATTGCAACGGTAGCAGCAGTAGAACATTCAGCAACAGAAGTAGTATTATCACGCTCAATGCATTTAAGACATGGTGGTTCAAATCCTTCCTGAGCTGAACTAATCTGTTCGGCGCGAAGTGACTCATTTTCCTTTTGAAGATCTTCATGAGCCGCTCTCAATTTCTCAAGATCTTGCTTCCTTAGAAGATAATCATGGGAAAGCTTTTCATGAGTTGTTGAGAGCGTTTCATGAAGACTTTCAAGTTCCTCATACTTAACGTGAAGATTTTTTATGTCTTCAATTAAGGACTGAGATCGAGTCATTTCAGCGTCTAACAGATCATCGTTTTTTTCTAACAGTTTTTGAATATGTTCCATAGCTCTCTGTTGTTCAGTTGCAATTTTAGCAAGTGTTTTGTAGCTAGGTCTGGAACCACAATCAGAGTCATCGTCAGTAGATGTTTGATAGTGAGTAGTGCGTGTGTTTACCTTGGCACCGCGTGCCATGAAGCAGTAGGTAGGAGCGGAGTAGTCCTTGTCATTTGCATCGGTGTCGGTGACAGTCATTGTCTTCAGTGTTGAAGATGGACTTGGCAACGTATGCTGTAGCCAGACTCGCAACGCCAGAATTGGACTCCTCCTTAGACTCCACCTCCGCCTCCTCAGAAGTGGACTCCTCCTCTGAATCCATTTCCTTGCCAACAAACGCACGTGCCTTGCCAGATGAGCTCTTCTTGTGTGATGAAGACTTTGAGAAAGACTTGGAAGAAGACTTTGAGTATTTCTTCTTCTTCTTGTCATCAGAGTCATATTCCTTGCTCTTCTTCTTCTTCTTCTTGTTCTCATTGTCCCACTGCGGACACTCAGAGATGTAGTGGCCAGGTTTCTTGCACTTGTGGCATGTTTTCTTCTTGTAGTCATGAGCAGAAGCTTCGTCATTCCTTGAGCTTGATCGTGAAGACTTTCTGAAGCCTTTCTTCTTGGTGAATTTTTGGAACTTCTTCACAAGCATAGCAAGCTCCTTTCCAATGTCTTCAGGATCATCAGAACTGCTGTCAGATTCTTCTTCAGATGAGGAGACAGCTTTTGCCTTCAAGGCACAAGTTCGCCCATAGTTGGGACCGTAGATATCTCTTTTCTCAGAAAACTGAAACTCGTGTGTGTTGAGCCTCTCAAGTATGTCAGACGGATCGAGTGTCTTGAAATCAGGACGTTCTTGAAACATCAGGGCTAGGGTGTCAAACGAACTGTCAAGTGATCTCAGGAGCGTCTTGACGACTTCATGCTTGGTGATCTCAGTAGCGCCGAGGGCTTGAAGCTCATTTGTGATGTCGAGTCGATCAAATGTGAGCTGGACATTCTCATTGTCATTTCTCTTGAAGCGGTTGAAGAGGTTGCGAAGGACACTGATTCTCTGATCTCTCTGGGTTGAGACGCCTTCGTTGACCTTGGAGAGCCAGTCCCAAACTAGCTTAGATGTTTCCAAAGCACTCACGCGGCCATACTGTCCTTTGGTCAGATGACCACAGATGATATTCTTGGCAGTAGAGTCCAGTTGAACGAACTTCTTGACATCAGCAACAGTGACACCTTCTCCAGCCTTGGGAACACCATTCTTGACGACATACCATAGGTCGACGTCAATGGCTTCAAGATGCATGCGCATCTTATTCTTTTAGTAGGGATATTCAGTTCCATCGAAGACGGGGCACGCAGCGGAGACTTTAATTATCCCTGCAGTCGACATAGCTAAAACTCCAGGTGGTTAAACCGAATCACACAGAACAAGGGAGTACCTCGCTCTGATACCAATTGAAAGTGCGTTATATCGACTAGAGGGGGGTGAATAGGCGATTTTTATGAGAATCTTCAAAACGTGGAAGTTTCGAAGACAAACGATAGAAATAAACCTATTACCATGCAGCGGAAGGTAGACTACACTAGGCAAACCATAGTCAAGTATTCAGTGAAGTGAAAGCACAATGACTAATAGTAGCAAGGTAGTAAGGATCAGGTAGGAAGATATTATGAAGCCAATCAAAACAAGCAGTCACTCAGTGAAGACAAAAGATAATGCAATCATACAATGACTTCACAAGGACCAACAGTAAGTAAAGGGAAGGAAAGGATGAAACCAGTGACTCGTTGAAGACAATGATTTGTTAAACCAGTTCCAGTTGCTGTGACAACTGTACATCTGGTTAGGGAGGCTAGGTATTTAAACCTGAGGTCACACAGTTCCGGACACCCAGTCCTGAACACGCAGCTCAGGACACCCAGTCCTCACCGTATTCCCCTTGAGCTAAGGTCACACAGACCTCGCTCAATCACTCTGGTAAGTCTTCAAGGTAGACTCCCAAACCTTCACAGACTTCGTTCACCGGCGATCCACAATGACTCTTGGATGCTCAGAACGCGGCGCCTAACCGGCTGGAGGATTCACAGTCCTCAAGTGTAATAAGTCTTCAGATCACACAGACAGGAAGACTTAAGTGATGCCTAACACTCTTTGGCTCTGGGTGTTTAGGGCTTTATCCTCGCAAGGAATTCTCTCTCAAAGGCTTCGAGGTGGGTTGCTCTCAAACGACAAAATCCGTACTCTAACTCTAAGCAGCCAACCGTCTATGGTTGTAGGGGGTGGGCTATTTATAGCCACTAGGCAACCTGACCTGATTTGTCCGAAATGACCCTGGGTCACTAAGGAACTAACACGTGTTCCAACGGTCAGATTTCAAACACACACGGCAACTTTACTTGGGCTACAAGCAAAGCTAACTTGTCCGACTCTGGACAAGATTCGCTCTCATAGTCTTCACTCGAATACATAGGTTTTGGTTAAGCATCACTTCAGTCATTCTGACTGGTTCTCTTGGACCCCACTTAACAGTACGGTGGTTCCTATGACTCAACAAAGAAGAAAAAGAACAACGAAAGATCTAAATCTTCGCGCTCCATAGTCTTCATGCGATGTATTCTCTTGTCATAGTCTTCAATGTGAATGTCTTCACACACCACCTTTGACATCAATGTCTTCATACATTTTTAGGGGTCATCTCTGGTAGGAAAACCGAATCAATGAGGGACTTCTACCTGTGTTATCCTGCAATTCTCACAAACACATTAGTCCCTCAACTAGGTTTGTCGTCAATACTCCAAAACCAACTAGGGGTGGCACTAGATGAACTTACACATACGGTGGCCAGCGTGGAGCAGAGCCAGTGCTATAATGGAGCATCACGGGGGGTCGCCTGTGGCTGTGATGCAATGGAGCATCATCAGTGCCGCCGCCCGCCGGTATGGTCGTCGGTGTTGTGATGCAGCACCACCGAGGCCTTGGAGGTGCTGCGATGGAGCTTCATCCTCGATGTCAGCTGTCAGGGCTGCTGCAGCCGGGAGCAGGACCAAGCGAGCGGCAAGGGTTGTCGCCAGCGGAAGGAGAGACAAGGTCAGGGGGGAGGGGGTCCTCCTGGATGTCTGGCGAGAGGAGGAAGACGGGTTGTGACTTTACGATCGAACGGTCACGTGCTCCTAATCGGACGGTTCCAAAGGCGGATGATAATCTGAAAACATCATCCGAATGATTTGTCCCGAAATAATGTGGAATAATTGTTAATAATTAATTCGAATTGGAGCAATGTCTAATTTTTAGCATTTCGGAGCAATGTCTTCAGAGCATCTCTAGCCACGCCCCCAACAGCCCCCCAGGCCACTTTTTCGGCAACGGTGCCAAAAAAACATCCCAGTCGCGCCCGCAGAACGTCGAAAAGCGCCAGTTCGGCCTGTTTTTGGGCCCGGCGGTCGCATGACGAACCCGGCGCACTGGGGGCGATCGGGGGCTCCGACGCAAGGGAAAAGCGCGGCTGGCCCACCCCGTCAGGTGAAAAGTCAAGTCTTTCTTCCCCGATTTGCCTCCCACCCCCGCGCCCTCGGCCTTCACTAGCTGTATTCGGGAGCCGCCCGCCGCCCTTCACCGCTAGATAGCCAATCCCCGCTGGAAAAATAGTAGAGGTTCGCCGAGGCAGCCCATCCACCAGCAGTTGGGCGTTTCCGGCCACCGTTTCCGGCCGCGGATGGGCAGTTTAGCGGCGGGTACACGCCCGCCCGCGCGCAAGGTGTTCGGCGATTTGCCTGCCTCGGCGAGATGGACTCGGATGACGAGGAAGTGCTCGCCGCATTGCTGGAGGAGGAAGCCGAGGCCGATGTCTAGGAGGAAGAGCATCTCATGGTGCTCGCTGCCCTCGCCCAGCTGCTGGCGAGCAATGAAAAGCCGCGGCGAGGTGGCTTGGCACTGGGGCGGGTGAAAGCAAAGAATTGGCATCGTCTCGGAGGCTACTGCATGCTCTACTCCGCCTACTTCGCCGACGCTCCACTGCGCGGTGACAAAACATTTCGGCGCCGTTATCGGATGAGCCGAAAGCTTTTTCTCAGGATTTTGAATTCCATCCGGGAGTTCGACAGCTACTTCAAGTGCAAGAAAGATTGCACCGACAAACTTGGATTCACCTCGATTCAGAAGTGCACAACAGCGATGAGGATGCTTGCATACGAAGCTCCCGGTGATTCACTCGACGAGTATGGGCGCATGGCCGAGTCCACCAGCATTGAGTGTTTCTACAAGTTCTGTCGGACAGTGGTGGCAGTGTTTGGACCGCAATACTTGCGAACACCCAATGCGGAAGACACTGCTCGGATCCTAGCACAGAATGCAGCAAGAGGATTTCCTGGGATGCTTGGAAGCATCGACTGCATGTATTGGAAATGGAAGAACTGCCCATTTGCTTGGCAGGGGATGTACAAAGGTGCCAAAGGCGGTTGCAGTGTGGTACTTGAGGCAGTGGCCACACAGGACCTCTGGATTTGGCATTCCTTCTTTGGTATGCCAGGAACTCACAATGACATCAACGTGCTGCAGTGCTCCCCTGTCTTTGCCAAGCTTGTTGAAGGTCATTCTCCTCCGGTGAATTTCGAGGTCAATGGGCGGCACTACAATAAGGGGTACTACCTAGCTGATGGCATCTATCTGAGATGGTCTACATTTGTGAAGACTATCTCAAACGCTGTGCCAGGAGGCAAGAAGTACTACTTTGCCAAGTGTCAAGAGGCTTGCAGGAAGGATGTCCAGCGGGCTTTTGGTGTGCTCCAATCTTGATTTGCTGTTGTCCGCTACCCTACTCAGACCTGGTCGAAAGATCAAATGTGGGAGATCATGACTTGTTGTGTCATCTTGCACAACATGATCATCGAGGGCGAGTAGGAAGAGCCAGTGTTTGACACTGAATCATAGTACAGGCAGGGTCCTCTAGCCGAAGTTGATTACCAGCTACCGGCAACCTGGACTGCCTACCTCAGTATGCGCCAGGAGATTCGAGACCCACAGATGCATCATCAACTGCAGCAGGATCTGGTGGAGCACCTATGGAGGCTCAAGGGTGATGCCGGGCTCGACGTGTGATGAAATATGAGTTTTTATTTGTTGAACAATATAATTTGTATTGGACTATTTGTTGTTGCACTATTTTGTTGAACTAATTGATTTTCTGTGATGAACTATGTGATTAAAAAAATATTTATGTTCATAATTGAATGCCGAGTCACGGCGAACCACGCAGAATATGGGCCGATTATCACCCATATGGGGCCTTTTATTCGCCGAAAGTGGGCTGAAAATTGGGCCAATCTCAGCGCCTGGGGGCGACGACTGGACGCCCAATCACCCCCAATGCCGGTTCTATCGCCGGCTCGCCCCCAAGAGGCGATTTTTATGCCTCCTGAGGGGCCAACGGCTGAATATGCTCTCAGGCACGATGGACCTCGTGCATGAATCGTAAGGCATTCATTTCCATCCACCCCTCTAGACGAATTACGAGCTGACGACACTAAATGATTTGCTTAGATGACAATCTAAGTGAACACATTCGGTATGGCAATTTCTGTTTTTAGAGCACGTCAATTTTCATCTTCTTTCCGTTGGTGTAGCATGGTAATTCCTTTAGACAACATACAAATCCTCATGATGGTAATTTTCACCATTTTTATGCAATCATGACAAATTCGTGAAAACATACGGCGATTACTCTCCTGCGTTAATGGTTTTTTCTGACAATCCTTTATACAACATGACAATTTTACTTTAGAACAACGTGAATCCTTATACAACATGGCAATATCTGTTTCCGCATAGCAATTCTGAAACGTTCGCTAGAAGTGAATTTTGAGAGAAAGAGAACGTTTGCTCGTTCCTACCTGGCAGGGGGACGATCATTCGCTCGGGTTACCCCTGTATATTGATATCCATGTATTTATAAAATAGAAAAAATATTTAAAGACAAAATAAAATATTCATTTTACTAAAATGAGTTAGTCCAGTTAGAGAGAGGGGTAGATATGTTTATGGGATTTTTAGAGGGTTGGTCACTAGACTTTTACAGTTTATGGATATTTCTCGAAGAGCTTTGCTGGCTACACCTAAGGATTAAATCTATAGAATTAATGTTACAGACCGAGATGGAAAGATTTGACTGGAAATAGGAGGGAGATGTTGGCTCACATCCTCACACAGTGATACCCAAATTGCTTCATTTACGGATAAGACTTACGGAAACTGTCCTACGGACGGGCGTGCCAGCGCCTAATTCATCCAACTCCCCTGAATTTTAGGGGTGGGGACCTCCTCCCCCAATCTTATGATGACAACTCTCTCCGTAACCTTAAATCTGTAAACAATTGCCTGTAAGTGTAGCATTGCTCCAGTAATATTTCGGGTGAGGATTTAGTGAGGGATAGGGCAGGTCCATAGCCCAATTCCACCATTCACTATGCAGGTGTAGGTTGTTTTGGGGCATTGTAAATTCATAGTCACAAAATGCCGACGAGAAGGAGGATTGTGTATGGAAACCTTTTTCAGGAGAAGTATGAAACACCATCCTGCAATAGCATATTGCATAGCTCAAGTATAAAGTAATTTTTCTAGTTATCTGTGCTAGTTGAATGATGAATGTAACGACATGTTTCACATAGTGAATTGCAAGGAACCACAACTTTCAATGGAAACAATCACAACTTACCACAATTTTTGGGTGTTTTCCCGTAGATCCCACAAATTCAATGTCAACTACCACCGTAATACCCCAAACTCTCATTTGATAAAAAATCTAACATGTCAGCGCCACCTAGTAGACATCATGTGGCATTGTTGAGTCACCAATGTCTGGCCTGGGCTATGTGGTCGAAACGAACTAGGCACAACTCACTGTCTTGTATGTTCTCGCCTGCCTCCAACCAAAGGGTCGTCCTGCGCTTGCAGATAATTTGGTTTGTGTCCCGGTGATGTCTATCTTGGCCTAGAGTCTCCATGGAGGTTGCCTCAAATTTGTGGGGTTGATGTCTTGAAAAGTCTAGAATTGCCTCGCCTGGAGTAGCATGTACTCCCTCCATTCCAAATTACTCGTCACAGAAATGGATGTATCTAGAACTAAAATACATCTAGATACATCCATGCCCGCGACAAGTAATTCGGAACGGAGGGAGTAGGTGGTTAGCCTAGATAGAAGAGTCAATGAAGCGGTTAGCAAATTCCAAGAGTTAGAATTTTAGTATGTGTCGGTTAGCAAATTCCATGTGTTAAAATTTTGGACAAGTCTAGCGAGCAGCCGTTAGCTCGTTAGTGTTTCACGGCAACCGGTAATTAATGAAAAGTGATTGTCCTCTTATCCTGAATAGGAAAGATTCCTCTGGTCCCAACTAGTAGTTAAAAAGAAAATATTCAACAGACATACGCATTAAATGGTCCACATGCATGGCTGCGTCTTCTTTCACTCAATGGACGTGGATGGCTTTGGACCATTTAATTCATGATTTACAAATTTTAAAAAACCATAACTTCTAAACCGCACATCAAAATTAAGATCCGTTTTCATCGTTGGAACCCTCATGACGTGCTCTTCGAAACTAGATCCCGCATGGATATGTTTTGATGATTCTTTATGCAACTTAATACCTCGTTTTGTGCAACCGCCTAGTAATCAATGTGCAACTAGCTCACCGTGGATGTGCAACTTCTCGCCTACCCCGTGGACGTGCAGTTTTCACTGATGTCACCTCCACCCCCTCAAACTACCCCTGCCAGTGAGATGTGCAACTTCGTATGTTGCACAGGCCAACTGCCTAGTAATCGAGGTGCAACTTTTCCCTTGCCCGTGGCGGTGCTTTCACTATCTGCCGCATCTGCCAACTTCCTAGTACTGGATGTGCAACTTCGGATATTGTCACGACCCACTGTCTAGCAGTGATGTGCAACTTTTCATCATACCCCCATGGATGTATACATGAGTTGCACACAGTCTTCTAGGCAGTTGGCCGGATAGACCACCCCTGCTAGTGAGATTTGCAACTTTACTGCCTTGTCTATATGCAGCTTTTTCACTATCCTCGTGAGTATGGATTTTTCACCATCCAACTATCCCCTACATATGCGATGTGCAACTTCATATATTTACTCGGCCAACTGCCTAGAGCACTATGTGCAACTCCGTTTGTTGCCCCCGCCAACTAAAACTGCATATCCACAAGTAGGGAGGGTAAAGAGTTGCACATCGACTAATAGATAGTTAGCTTGAACAACATACTAAGTTGCACATATCGACGATAGGGGAGGTGGGGCAGGGTGTGCTAACAATAGAAATCCACAAGTAGGTACGAGGGTTCCACATCTACCAATAGGTAGTTGGCCAGAATAGTAGACTAGTTGCACATAACAAAAGTTGGTGTTAGTTGCTATGTTATAGCCTCATTGGATGTTGGATCATGTTGCTCTAAAATTGGTTTTGAAAAAAGTTGCACCATGCAGTACTAAAGTTGCACCATGCAATACTAAAGGTTGCACAATATAGCCCCAAAGTTGGCATCTAAAAAATTTCGTCAAAACATATCCATGCGGGATCTAGTTTCAGAGATCTCGTCGCAAGGATTTTGACGGTGAAAATAAATTTGAATTCCGATGCGTGGTTTGAAAGATATGCCTTTTTGAATTTTTGAAACCCCGAAATAAATCCACATGGATCTGTCTGTTCCCACGCTAAGGCTGGCCATAGTGGGGGTAACATAAGTAGTATCATGCACTTGGGACTCACAAACATGCTTATGTAGTAGGCAATTAAAGAAGGGAGAAATGGTTATAGTAACATAGGTAGATACCGTAACATAATAAATGTGATGCTACTATGTATCATGCATGGCAATAAATGAAACCACTTATGATACTAATCTATGATACTATGCATTATAGAGATAGTAACATAGACTAGTAACATATGCATGTTACTAGTCTAAGTTACTCCCCACTATGACCAGCCTAAAGAAACAATATGAATGCATTTAATTCCAGGGTCACATGCACTAAGGGACAAAGAAATTAAGGCATGCATGTGCTATGAGCCGGCCCGCTTGTTTTGTCTAAAAAATGCGCGTGCACTTTAAAGAATTTGGATAGAATTTTAGTATGTGGCTAATGATGACAGTTTTCTGGGGTTGTAAGTACGGAAATTATTCTCATAGCCAAGACATTAGAATTCCAGCTAATGACGAGATTTATGGGCTTGTGGATCGATTTTTTAAACCTACTCATTCTCAGGCTAGACCAACAACCAAACACCCTTTCTCCTATAGTACCTGACAACAAAATACCTAGAGACTAAACCCACGCAAAGCAACATTTTTTGCCCAGGTATGCAACCCTTGATAACCAAACTATCGAATTCCAATGCCGCCGCCAACTCATAAGCCGACACATGTTGATTAGTACCCGAAAATTACTCTCTAGGATTTAAAATTTTATAAGAATGTAAACACAATTCTTGTCAGAGTCATTTCTTACAACCTTTTGTAGGTTTTACCATGAGTTGGTAACACATGAGGTTTTCATGGCACTAGAAGTCTCCTTCCATTAATGCCATGAGGACACACATACAACACCACATCTGTCCACCTGAGCACCACGAGAGCACATGACCGGAGTTTGAAGGCGACACCCCTCTCTCTTTCGTACAATGCTACAAAAGCGGTTGATTCGTGGGATCCAAACAAATAATATAGCTTTTTTCAAGACAATAACATAAAAGATGGTTTCATGTATACACGGACTTGGACCATGGCATGCCTGTAATACATGTGGAGTACGTCGTGTGATTGCAAAGGATGAATTGACATCCATTGTTTTTAGCTCCTTTGTTGCTTTCTTTCTCCTTCCTTTTGAAACTTCGATGATGGCAGACCAGCATGGAAACATGTAACTCATACTGTAAAGTACAATTTTGAAGTGACGCCAGTTAAAAATACAACTCATTGCATTGTATGTTCTCGTCTACCTCTAACTAGTGGGTCGTCCTGCACTTAGATCTTGTTAGGTCTGTGTCCCTTGACGTCTTGCCTGGCCTGGAGCCTCCATGGAGGTTGCCCCAAAATTATTTGGTTGTTGTCCTAAAAAAGCCTCGGATAGCCTCACTTGAAGTATCATGTAGGTGGTTAGCCTAGATAGAGGAATCATGGAAATGATTAGCCTAGCCCAGGCATTAGAATTCCAATACCTGGCTATAAAAATTACTTGACGTCTTGCTTGGGATTGTAACTATGAAAATTGCAGGCCCGATGGCCGTGACTGCAAAAGGTCGACAAGGAAAGGCCTTGGGCGAAGTTCTCCATCGTGGTGCCATCTGACTCGCAAGCATTGGTTCAAGCGGCAGCACGGACGTTGATTGGCAATGGCAGAAACACCCTATTCTGGGAGGATAGATGGATTGACGGTTTCCGGATGTGTGAGCTAGCCCCGCGGATCTACTGCTGCATCCTGAAGAGAGTGCGGCGATCTAAGCTGGTAGCGGATGCACTAATTAACAATGATTGGACCAATGACATTGGCACCGGCCTAACGCCGGAAGCTGTGGACGAGTTTCTAAATCTCTGGCCCAGGATCGCGGCTGTGCAACTAGATGGCGAGGTGGAGGACACTGTGAGGTGGATGTGGGAGCAGAACGGCGTTTTCTCGGCTCGATCGGCCTATGTGGCTCGGTTTATGGGAAGAGAAGTGGCCGCAACAGCTGCATTTACTTGGCAATCTAAGGCGCCACGGCGATGCCGGTTCTTCTCTTGGCTGGCGCTAAGGAACAAATGTTGGACATCTGATAGACTTGCTAGACCTGGATTACCTCACCAAGACTCATGCCCGTTGTGCAACCAACATGAGGAAACCATGCAGCACCTGATGATGAATTGTGTCTTCGCGAGGCAGATCTGGGTGGCCATCGGACGATTAATGAAGAGGGTGAACCTCGAACCAAGGCAAAATGAACCGCTAGAGCAATGGTCTATAAGATAGGACGGGAACACAAGCAGCGGACGTGCACACAAAGCGAAATGCCTCCTTGGGATGTGGATGATATGGAAGCAAAGGAATGATGTGGTCTTCAATGGTCACGTGCCTTCGGTCCCACACACCATCCAACGCATACGAGATGAAGGTACACTTCGGGCGAAGGCGGGATTGTTCAAAGGTGACATGGAAGGATTCGAGGTGGAGCAAGGAGTGTGGGGCACAAGCGAGTAGTCCGTTGTAGAACTAGGGTAGTGCCGGATTAAATCTGCATGTAAATAAGCTTGTAACCGTGGATTTTGGGGCTCCCTCCCCCCCTCTTCTTCTTTAATGAATGATACGCACACTTGTATGTATTTGAGAAAAAAACTATGAAAATTACTCTTTGTAGATGGACCTGTCAATTGACTTGTCAAACTTAAATTCTCCCGGCCGCAAACCAAATGCCCTTCCTGCTATGTTGTCTGACAAGGCAAGAAATTACTTGGAAACCAAGTCCAAGTCGGGCCGCAAACCAAATGGCCTTTCTGCCATGTTGTCTGACAAGGCAAGAAATTACCTGGAAACAAAGTCCAGGTCGGGAAACATTTTTCCTCGGGCCCGTAGTCTTGGAAACAAACCAAACTAGTCAGTTGTAACAGCCGTCAACTTTGTCTCAAAAAAAAAAAAACAGCCGTCAACTCAAAAGCCGAGATTGGTGTCCGGCAATTACCCTTCGAGATTTTTTCCAAACCATGCAAGAGATTTGCATGTATTCATCATATAGAAAGGATGAGCACAATGTCAAAAATGGCGCCAAATGGCACGATCTAAAGGCAAAACCACAAAATAAATAAACGACCTACGGATCTATGGCACAAGCGCCGACCAAGACTGAACAATAGCCAACCAAGTAAGAACTAGTAGGAAACTAGGAACAGGAAGAAACCATAGACCATACACGAAGGAGTTATCAGCACCCGATAGCAACGACCACAATAGCAGAAGTGCAAGTCCTCCTATATGGCATCCGCCTAACCATACTTGCGTGAGCATGGACACCAACACAGAGACGACCGCAACATCACAACGAGCATAATACAAGCGCGGGGAGAAGATGAGCGTAGGGACGACGTGCAGCCAACCAAAACACGCACCACCGAAACGACCAAAGGTACTACAACTAGACCGACAAACCCTAGGAGGAGGGGCGCCCATATCACAACCGAGGGACGCCGGAGCACCAGCTTGTAAACACATCTCTCATCGATTCACTCAGCTTTTTCTCAAATCTGTTTGCCAAACTTTTCAAGGGTGTTACCATGCGTTGGTAGCATGCATGGGTAGCACACGAGGTTCCCATGGCACTAGAAGTCTTTTCCCATTAATTCCATGACGACATACATGTACACCATCACATTTGTCCATCTACAAACCACGAGAGCACATCACCGGAGCCTGGAGGCTGACACCCCTCTCTCTTTCGTATGACGCCACAAACGCGGCCTGTTTTGCAAGAGCCAAACAAATAACAGAACCGATTTTTTGTTTGAGACAATAATGGAACAGATGGTTCCATGTCTACAGGAACCTGGACCATGGCGTGCCTGTCATACATGTGGAGTACGTCGGACGATTGTCGATTGGAGAGGCTGAATTGACATCAAATTGTCTTTAGCTCCTTTGTTGCTTTTTGTGTCCCTCCTTTGATTCTTGGCTGATATCAGCCCACCAACATGGCAACATGTAACACGTACTGTGATTCTGTGAAGTATATTCTGAAGCAAGCGACGCCGGCCAAAAATCCTCTGCAAAGCACAACCGGCCGTGAGAATGCTCTTTCTGCACTCTAAGTAAGCAGAGTTTAACTACAGGTAGCTGTCAAAAAAAAAGAGTTTAACTACATGTTAAAAAGAAATTGACTTATTACTGGGAAGCACAGGCCGACATTGCAGCTCCAAGATGGACCGGAAATCTTGAGGTCTTGCTAAAACATACCAAAATATAGGTACATGAATAGGTATACTTCCAGGCATCCTCAACATTATACCCAATATACTACAGGTGTTGCTTTGCCACATCTACTTTTCTTCCAGGCAAATGACCAATTTTACATTATTTCCACAAACTTGTACAGCCTATATATGATTCACACCAAAGCCAAAAAAAGAAGAAGAAGAAAAACCCACACCACAAAGGAAAAGGAAACTCCCAGCATGGGGAGGAACTTACAAACCCCAGCTTGTGGGAAAAGTGGCGCCACCTGAGCTTTTGAAGTGGAACCGAACAAACCCAGAGCGCATGGCCTGGATGGCGATATCCACCAAGGCGATCAAAATAAACACAATCACAAAGAGAATGAACAGGATGTAGGGCCTCTTGCTCCACCGTCCAATCATACCCAGAGCAAACGGGTAGATCAGCACCAGAATCCACGCGTTGAACACCAGCCCAAGTCCTGCATCTGCCATCTGCATCAGTGACCATCCTCCCACTATCGCCTTGCCTATCGACGCGCCAATGGCACAGACATTCACCGCTATCACCACCATGGTAGGGATCAGCATCGGAGCCCACTGCACGGCATACAGTTCAGCAAACTTGTCGCTGGTACTGCTTGCTACCTGTTTCGCCGTCAGCTTGAATGAAACGCCCTTCAGGCCAAACAACTTCAGCACTATGTGAAATACTGCTGTAGGGTACACGGCTGTTGCACCAATAATGTAGAACTGCTCGTTGCGGATCCAGTCCAGCAGCGTGAGCCCAGCCCACTTGATCTCAACCATACCGATTAACTCGGTCAGGGCGATGACGATGACGAGGTACAACACATACGTGGGAAATGGCTTCTGTATGTAGAATTGCCCACGGAAGATCCATATCACCGGAAAGAGGAGATAGAACACAAGAAAGACAGATGAAACTGGGTAGGCTGTCATGTTGGCATAGGCAATTCTTTGCATTGGGTGGAGGCGGCGGCCAGCCAGGAGTGGGCAGTTCCGCGAGAAGAACATCTCAAGGGAGCCCCCTGACCAGCGCAAGATCTGGTAGAGCCGCTCAGTGAGGTTGATTGGTGCGGTGCCGGCGAATGCATCTGGCTCCATGCGGCAGTACATGGATCGCCACCCATTCCGGTGCAGCCGGAAGCCGGTCACCACATCCTCAGTTGCAATGTTGTACACCCAACCAACTTCTCTGCCCCATTCAGTCCCGTCCTCATATGCACATGTCATGACATGAGCTAAGTCAGCCATGACAGGCTCTTCAAGTGCCGGCGGCGACATGATGGAGCGTTCTTGGTCTGCTGCTGGCAGTATTGAGCTGATGAATGATGCTGAACTGCCAAACTTGGTGGAGCTGTCCACGATCTTGACGTTATCAGGTCTCCAGCGAGGTGGGTCAACACCGTAAAGTGCGACACGGCGGAACATGCAACCAGTGCCAACATAAGACGGCCCTTGGATGCCATTGAGGCCGAGCAAGGTGGCGTCAAAGAAGACACGATTGTGATTGCAGTACCTATCTGTGGGATCAACATCATCGAAGCGTTGGGGAAACTGGACAAAGGCAGTATTGTCACCTTCACGGCGATCGAGCATGAAACATATGCCAGCACGGAAGGCTTTAGAGTTGTTGACGTAGTGGTCACCATCGAAGTTGATGATGAAGGGCGCATTGGTCAGGAGGGCAGAGACTCGCAACTGTACATTCATGGCACCTGCCTTCTTTTGATGATCACAGCTTGGACTCTTCTCGCGGGAGATGTAAACGAGCATTGGGAGGCGCACATCAACTGCACTGAAGTCTAGAGGACTGTTGGTGCTTGCTCCTAGACCAAGTTCTGGTTCATAACTTGGATGTTTCAACATAACCTATTAAATAAAGATCGCAGTTTGAAATAAATAAGCACTCATGTATGATTCTAGTCATAAAAAATTATAGTAAAAAAAGTTAGAAGTGAAAATGTATACCTTAACAATTCCAACATGTTGTCCTTTCTTATGATTTTCAGCTGGGTCAATCCATGTGCCTGGCCACTGTGTCCCATCTGCCATCCAAGTTGCCTTTGCACCTTCTTTGGCAGCAGCATGATTGTACACATCTGACCGTTTGGGAATAAGGGTAAAAAGTGCATCTAACCGCTCCTTGAACTCATCATACTCTCTACACATGTGCCTGCGGTCGTTGACAAAGTCTTGTGGTGCATTTCCAGTGTATGGGCGTGTATTCAAAGAAAAATAGCTCTCAGGGGCTCTTGGCTCAATGGAATGTTTTCGGCAAAAGGGAACCCATAATGCAGCAAATTTTGCAGTCTCAAGCAAGCCATCATAATGGATTATTGACCCACCATCATCTGAGAGGTAGCAAGCATGCTTGTCAACTGGATAGTCTGCAGCAAGGATGGATATAATGGAGTTCATAGTGTATATCATAGGTTCATTAATGGGATCAACGGTGTTGATGAAGACATCAAGGCAAGGAAGGTTGGAGTTGCCGTCAGGGAGATCAAACTGCTGTTCCAAGAGGGTAAGGTTGGGGACACGCTTGACAGGGTTGAGCTTTGCAACTTGGTTTAGCAACCAAGTGACGCCAAACCAAAGATCCCCAACCATCGATATCCACCAGAGCCACATGCCATCAGCGTATGGGTGCCTGACACGCCATATGAAAAATAGGACGATAGCAACCAATCTGATCAAGCTCAGCAACCTGTTATACAGAAAAGAAGAACAATTAACTACAAGATCAACTCACGGATATAGCTTGAGGAAATAATACCCGATACTGAGGCTTAGCACGAGGACGAGAATCTCTAGCATAATTTAGAACCTTGCAGGATGTAAATTTACGAGTAGTGCGAAGTGTGAACGATACCAAGATGAAATGCAAAATTACAAAGACACATCACCTTCCAGTCCAGGAAAAATAACAACTAACAATCACTCTAGTATGTTGGTAGATAAGTACAAAAAAAAAAACAACAACAATGTTGGTAGATAAGTGTAAAACTAAAATTACAGAAGCATTTCGATGATGAGCATTCTTATAGACTTTCTCATGGCCACCTTCTATAATTGGTGGCTGAACCATATCTGACATATCAGCAAGTCCTGCCAACGTATTTAATCTCGCAACCACTATAACAGTGGAGTTCCACATGGAAGTCCTTATCAATAATAATATCTTTCTGAGTAAGCTCAGATTCAATCAGGTTGCTAAAACCACCATATTGATCAAAGATCTCTGACAGACAGTTGACCTTAATATGATAGTTTTAGTATTTGCCGATTACTAGTTTAAGTACTTTGCACATTAAGGAAATCTCCAATCTACATTGCCAGAGTTCGATGGCACAGTGAACGTAACAGAATTCAGTGGTATAGCAGGGTCCTTACATTTTGGAAAACCTAGATGGGAGGCGCCGTGAACACAACGGGGCGCCAAGGAGAAAGACCGAATGGAACTCGCGTCGAGAGGAAGCGGCGGATCGACGCCCTCCGGCCACCCGTGCATGACAGCGCGGCGAGCTGCAGAGTCGGGAGAGGGTTGCCGTGCAGGACGGCGAGGGCTGGAATCAGACAGCGCAAGTCCAGGGGTGGGGTCGAGGCTTAGCCGGCCCATTGGAGGGGCAGGCAGGGGCACGTCGCCCATCGCCGCCGCCTCCACCGCCGCCGTCGCCGTACCGTGGGTTTGTGTGTGTGTGTGTGTGTGTGTGGGGGGGGGGGGGGGGGGGGGGGGGGGGGGGGGGGGGGGGGGGGGGGGGGGGGCAGCTTTGTCTCGCTTCGTGCGAGACCGAGCGTCCCCTCGCCATAGAGCGCGCAAAGTCGGCCGGCCCAGTAGCGTTAGTTCGTTAGTTTCGTTAGTTTTTAAATTTATTCATATTTTAAAAATACATATATATTAGAATAGACTAAAAAATATTCAGAAAATCAATTCATTTAAATTTTGCAGCTTTGTCTCGCTTCGTGCGAGACCGAGCGTCCCCTCGCCATAGAGCGCGCAAAGTCGGCCGGCCCAGTAGCGTTAGTTCGTTAGTTTCGTTAGTTTTTAAATTTATTCATATTTTAAAAATACATATATATTAGAATAGACTAAAAAATATTCAGAAAATCAATTCATTTAAATTTTGCAGCTTTGTCTCGCTTCGTGCGAGACCGAGCGTCCCCTCGCCATAGAGCGCGCAAAGTCGGCCGGCCCAGTAGCGTTAGTTCGTTAGTTTCGTTAGTTTTTAAATTTATTCATATTTTAAAAATACATATATATTAGAATAGACTAAAAAATATTCAGAAAATCAATTCATTTAAATTTTGCAGCTTTGTCTCGCTTCGTGCGAGACCGAGCGTCCCCTCGCCATAGAGCGCGCAAAGTCGGCCGGCCCAGTAGCGTTAGTTCGTTAGTTTCGTTAGTTTTTAAATTTATTCATATTTTAAAAATACATATATATTAGAATAGACTAAAAAATATTCAGAAAATCAATTCATTTAAATTTTGCAGCTTTGTCTCGCTTCGTGCGAGACCGAGCGTCCCCTCGCCATAGAGCGCGCAAAGTCGGCCGGCCCAGTAGCGTTAGTTCGTTAGTTTCGTTAGTTTTTAAATTTATTCATATTTTAAAAATACATATATATTAGAATAGACTAAAAAATATTCAGAAAATCAATTCATTTAAATTTTGCAAGTGTTTACCACACATTTAAAATAAAATATTAATGCTGAAAAATGCCGGCTCAAAATTTTAAAAATATTAATAGCATTCACAAAAAAGTTTCATGACATTTAAAAATATGATTGTGATAATTAAAACAATATTTATAGTTTTTTACATTTTATAAAAAATAGTAAAATTTTGAAAAACATTCATGATACTCAAAAAATGTTCACGTGTCTCAAAAATATTAATGAATTTACTTTAAAGTTTTTATCTATACCTCTATACCTACCTACTAATAAAGTACAGAGCGTTTCTGCCCGCCCATCGTCATATGTTTTACAAAAAAGACCTGTTTTTTCTTGAAGTAATACATGGTCCAACACTAAGTGCTCTTTCTCTGTTCGGCTTCAGTCCAACTGCGCAGCCTCTGTCTCGCGCGCCTGCCCTCCGGTTAGTATTCCGTGTTCAGCTGCAGTAGGCCCAGTTTATCCTGTTTTCAGCCCGTTAGGTCTCTGGCTTTTATTATTTATAGTAAATATGTTCACGTAATTGACAAAATCATATGTGCTAGTACAATGTAAAGAAGTTCACGTAATTGACAAAATCATACTCACAATTCAAAAAATGTATGTGGCATTTTAAAAAATGTTTTAAAATATAGTAAAATAAAATTTAAGTTTTAATTAAAAAACTTACCATTTCAAAAAGTATTTGAAAAAAATTTCAAACATGTATTTGACAAAAATGTACATCAGGTATTACAAAAATGTTCAACATATATAATCTTTTATGAAAAACCAAAGAAATTGAAGAAATGAATATAATAAAATGAATACAAATTGGAAACATGAAGAAATCGAACGAAGAAATAAAAAAAACAATATATCATTCATTATTAGGCCGGCCCATTCATTGCACAATGTAGGCAAGAGGTGCATATATTTCGTGGTAAGCGAGATAGTATATGGAAGCAACTAGGTAGCGGGTACCCTTTCGGAGGCTCGCACGGTCACAGTTTGGGCCATGGGATTGCGGCAAGTGCTGCGGCCAGCCACGCCACTTGTTGTGCACTGCGCAAAGTCAGGACTTAATTTTTCCTGGTTGTCCCTAAGTTTTGATGAAAAAAAGTTTCATTTTTTTAGAAGCCGGGTTTTTTCGTGAGAAGCACAGTTGAGCTTCACAGTTGTGCTTCTCCAAAGAAAAAGTACCATGCTTGTGTTAAGAAAAGGAGAGCGCGCGTTACTCCCTCAAGAAATAAAAAAGAAGAAAAAGAGAGCGTGCGTTAAGCGCTGCACAATGCTCACGCATTATACAGAAGGCATATGAAAATTCCGTGGGAGCATTCGTGTCATAGCCTGCATTAGTGGGCACCGAGCACGCGAGTCGCGAAAGGAACTGTGCAAGCAATAGACTACGCGATCCATCTAATGATCAGACGCACTTAGCCTTAGAGGCGAACGGCCAGCAGCTGAGCACTATGAGCAACCACGCATGACCAACTCCCAAGTGCACCATCATCCGTTATGTGCGAGTCTTACATTTCCATTTGCAGCAGGCCTACGAGTGCTTTCAGTCGGCAAAGCACCAGCTGTCTAACAAAATGTTTCAATGAAACCCAGCCAGCTAGCGAAGATTCTTTTCTACGTAGTACTACGTGTATACGAGCGTGGTACATGGAGCGCCCTTTGGACACCCACTGTCATGCTGAAATGCCAAATTCGACACATAGCTATCAAGAGACATCGGTGTCAAATTTGGTACTCCCTCCAATCAAAATTAATTGTCGCAACTCTAGGACAACTTTAATTTGGATTGAAGTATTTTTTATGTTGGTGTTGCAATTGCTAGTTAAGTGGTCTCTGGATTGACATAAATCAACATAAAAAAGCTATGCTTCACTCCTGCTAGCCCTTCTACGTAGCAACACCCGTAGATCGTCCTAACTAAGGGTAACTTAGATGGTTAGATTCTCTATGATGGTGCCTGCAGCCCATCAAAATTTAAGTTCTAAACTTGCACGGGTAGGTCGCATATTTTCTGGACTTAATTCAGGCTTTCCGACGATGTTCTTGTAACGTGCTAGGTTTCTTAAGAAGGAGAAGCAAAAAACTCTAGAATGCATTTTATTCAGCTAAAGGAACTCGCCATAGGATCATCTACCTGTTGTGATTCCCGTTTTCTTGATTTGGTAATGTTATTTCACAACAGAGTGTGACGCTAGTGCCAAAGCCTAGAAAGCGAATGTGGCATGCCTATTAGAGTATTAGGCCTTCGATGTGGAAGCCCTTATGTAATTTTTTTTCTCTCTCCCGTTTACATAATCGTGATGCTTGTAGAAAAACAAAATCGACTTAAACAAGATGATCCCTAACCTTTAAAAGATGAGTAAAGCAAACATTGAGCCACGTCTTTGGTGTGTCTATTGTCACGTAGATAACAAATAGGAGTCTCTGAAACTAGGGGTGGATTAACGACTAGCTCACCTTGTTAAAGATTGGCTCGTGATCATTAAGACTCGGATTACTAAGCTCATTTTTCCTAATGATTTAAATACAAAGATAACTCGGTGCATTAAAAGCTCAGGGATGCTCGGGAGCACTCATTACAGCACATCACAGGTACAAGTAGCATGTCATGTCAACAATAGCTTAACATATGATTTGAACGATCGCATTGTCAAATGCATTAATGATTTGCAATAGCCAACAAGGCAACATAATAGTGTAAGAAACATGGATAAGTCCAAGCATAGGAGGCATGTGGGCTAGATTTGTGAGGTGGCCTAGATGATTGTGATTAAATGGATTATGAATAATATTAACAGGTTTGACGAGCTGCTTGTGAAACTCGACTTCAAACCATTAAGCTCTTCATAGTTTAATAAGCTAAAATGAGCACAAGTTAAAACTAGTGGAGAAAACAAGTGATTGTTTCGAACTTTGAGCTTTTTGTCCATCCGTAGTTTCACCGGCCTTCATTGAAGGCAAACACTCAGCGTAGGACCGTGGGGACGCAAGTGAACTTTTGGCGTACAAGCACACTCACCAGAAAAAGTGACATTGAAAAAGTTTTACCATAACATAAACAATTCGTAATTTAGGGCGGCCAATTATGAACTGTTTATATGGAGTACATGGTTAATTTTAGTTTTATACATGAATACCTGGGCTGCGGTTGATCGACCATGATTTAACCTTTTGGCAAAAAAATACTTCAAATTTGACGTCATGTGTATCTTAACAAAATGAATGCTCTCTGATGAACCTTATGACGTAGTATTCCGTTTCTCACAAGAAAGGATACACTGTCAAATGCAACGTGACACTGCCACCTCAGAGTGCGACTGCATGCCCCATACCAATTATCTATGGCGGGACCGATTACCAACTAAGCTGCCACAAGTAAATCGTGATCTATCAACCGCATTATGGGCGTTCGACCGATTAGGCGGCCGCCTCTTGCCGCAGTGGTATACACACAAGTGCCATAAATTAGAAGGTGTTTTTTTTTTTACATTTCGAAAAATAAATCGCGCGAAATGTTGAGTGTTAATAAAGATAAAGCACACCTGTAGGGATGCAGGAGGATGCCCTTGACCTTGAACGTCCGGTACAGCAGCGGCCGCCGGCCGTCCTCGCCGCCGTCCGCTATGGCGGCCGCCATCTCCCCCTCGTCGGCGGCCACCCAGTACTTGTCCTTCGGGCTGATCTTCTTCGCCACCTTGCTGCCGCCGTTCGCCTGCAGTGCCGGCGTCGCTCGGTTGGCGACGCCGGCCTTGTGCCCATTGCCGGTGCCGTTCTCCAGCGCCAGCGCCTGGTCCGCGACGCCGGCGCCATTGCTCGCATGACCGGCCCCGTTGGCTGCCGCCAAAGAACCCATGCCCCACGATTCCCAGCTATGAACAGTAGCTAGCTACACTCGATCGTGCTTACATATGCTAGCTTTAACTGGCTGTGTGAGATGAGATCACCGGATGGACAGCAGCTGAGCGAGTGTATATATGGTGCACGGGCTATGGGAGTGGGAGTGCGCAGCGAGATGTACACCGGTACCGGACTGTCGGCTGCGTGCGTCCGATCGGAAGGCGGGTCACTTGGGAGGGAATACGGTTCTACAGGGTGGATCGGCTGGGCTGCAGCTATCAACTAGCGCGGGGACGATAAATTATTATTGCCATGCCATTGAGGAATGCACCTCTAGTTTATTCAGCAGCAGCTAGGCGATGGGATCCGGTCTTCCCTCTTGAGGAGCTAACGGTACGAATCGATCGGCGAGTTTTGCGCGCGCGCGGCTGACACTCACTGCAGCGAAGCATAACAATGACAGAGTGTAGGGAGCTCGTAAGTCTTCACCGCGCGCCTAGATAACTAACAATGCCACACGTGCCATTAAGGAATGCGGCGTGTTTAAGTATTAGCAGCGGAGATGAGATCCGCCCTGTTGTTGGTGGACTTCCGCTTCAGGAGAAACGGTGCAAATAGTCAGCGCTTAGCTTAGCAATATAAGAGCATCTACAGCCGGACCCCTTAAACCTGTCGCATACATTTAGGCGGACCGTCCAGTCACTGTCCGATCACTTTTTTTTACCTAAACAACCCTCAAACGTTTGGCCTAACCGGCACTCCTCGTATCAAGTCTAAATATAAAGCGAATATGAAGGCGTTCGGGCACGCCCATCACGTCGGACCCGACCCATGTTGGTTCAACCGACCCCACATAAATTCCTTCATGTCCGCTCGCCCAACCAAACCCTAGCCACTTCACTCCCCTCCCCTCCACTCCCCTCCGTCATCCAAGCTCGTCTCCAACTCCTTCCGACTGTCTCTGGCATAGCGGGCAGCGGATCCGAGTCCTTCACCTTCAGATCCATCGATCCCGAGCTCATCCCACACGACCCCGAGGAGGTGATGGTTGTCCGGCTTGCGCTCCGCCGCGCCCGGGAGGAGGCCCGTGCACGGCTACGCTCGGACTCCATCCGTCAGGAATCCATTATGTCCGCCCAGATGGCGCATGGATCCGCCGCTAGGCCAGCCGTAGCTGCCTCGCTGGAGGACGTGCGGTCCATCTGGCGTCCGAACGCGCTGGCAGACGCGCAACCCCTCCGTTGACGTGCCAAGCATCTGGACGCACCATGGGCCTCGTCCAACGAGGCCATGGCACGGCGTGCCCGCCGTGGAAGGCACCGGGCGTGGGAGGCGGCGGCAGCCCTCGCGGCGGTGGACGTCGGGGAAGCGGAGTCGCATTCTTTGGCGCCCCATATGGTGCATCAGTCCGGGTGATGCAACTGCATCGTGGTGAACGTCGGCGGCTCGTCCCCGGACGGATCTGTCATCGATCTGACGTCCACTAGCACCCAACAGGTACCGGGCTCCGGCGAGGAAGAGTAGGGCATGGGAGACGGCGACGTCTTGAGTCCCGTGAGCCGGATTGTGTCCCATGCCCTACTCTACCTTGCCGGCGACCAGACCAACACTCCGGGGAGTGCAGCCAGCCGCCAGACATGGCCACGGCGACCGGACGAGCTCTGGTTAAAGATCGCTACGTTGCATGTAATAATATGAATTTGAGGTTTCTAATTTGAAGTATCCGGATGTGGAATGCATTTTTTGAGGCGTGATCGGTCACTGTCCGCGGATGCGCCCAGACGCGTCCGCGGACGTTTGAGGGGTCGGATTTGCCAAGTCCAACTATAGATGCTCCGATAGAGGTACATGGTCTAATTTGTACAAACTTCGTTGTATTTTTTATGAAATTATTAATGAAATTGGGATTAGCTAAAAAAAGAATGGGCCTATTTATTCAACTATCATGGCATTAATACAAGTCCACAACACATGCTTTGCTTGTTACTTTTCGAGGGTGCACGTCTCCAAGAGTTTGTGAGAGCAAGCAAATCATCTACTCTACCTCTTAATGAGGATTTCTGGTGCAAGCCATGGTGGAATAGATTGATTGCCCTCGATGCACGACGCAATCAAGACCTCTTTGATCTTAAAATCATGTGGTCTGAAGTCTCCATTAATGTGGAGTACTAGGTATGATATCGCAAACTATATGAACCACGAAAAAAACATCATTGAGCAACCTTTACTTTCTTGCAAGTTACTTTATTCTGTTGCCATACTATTTCTGAACCTCGGTCTGAAGCTGAGAACTCTTCGAATGCTTTGACTATCCCTGACACTGCTATGAACCCAAGGAGGAACGTGCCACGTCGTGGCAGAGCTCTTGCACCTCTAGACTCATCAAATCTTCGGAGAAGCGCTCGTGCCAACATGTATGATGGTTTCCGGGTGACACGGTCAGGGGCGGAGCCAGGATGGAGCTGGGCCCCGGGCCTGCTTCCTTGCTACAGTGATGTACAGTGATCAAGAGTACAAATTCTGCTACAGTCAACGAAGGTTGCTCCTGCCACGACCCGGGCCTAGGGCCCCCCAGGCCTGGGGTGTAGCTCCGCCACTGGACACGGTCATCTGACACGTACATGCTCCTACAAGTCCAAGGTGAGGCCACGTCACACTCCTTCAGCTCCAGCATCAAGCTCCTCCTCTACTCAAATTGTTCCAATAAATGATGAAGGTGATATTCCCCCACTCACTACCATACCCAAGATGCAAGCTGATAGTAGTCATCTGTGTGCCATCCCTGAAGCAGAGCTCACCGCAGAAGCTTTGAATGAAGAAGTGGCTAGCCCGTCTTCAAGTGTTATCAATGTGGAAGAGATCGCCACTGAAGCTCTGAATGAAGAAGAGACTGGACTGTCTTCTTCGGCTTAAACTTTTACTTATCTCTATTATAGTTTTGCTGCAAAGTTGGAACTTGTTATGCTGGAATGCTTGTGGACTTAATTCGGCTGATAAATAACTAGCTTTATCCAATGCTATTACCTCTAGTGGGTGCTTTATTATTTGCTTGCAAGAAACTAAAATGTCGATGATTGGTGCTATGATGATTAAATCTTTATGCCCTAGACGCTTTGATAAATTTGCTTTCATCCCATCGCAAGGTGCCTCTAGGGCATCGTAACCCTATGGAATAGTTCTCTTTTTGATGGAGATGTAATCGGATCAGAACCCTTTGCTTTGGGTGTTAATTTCACTTCCAAACAACCGGCTCAATCATGGACTTTACTAAACATATGTAGGCCCGGTTGGGGCAAGGATAGAATTAGATTTACCAATTGGCTCTTCAACCTTGACGTTCCCAACTCCCAAGACTAGCTCATATTGGATGATTTTAAATACATGTGCTCCCTTGATAATTATAACAAGCCGGGAGGTGATGCTTCTGACATGTTCACTTTCAACGATTTCATTAGAGAACAACAGTTGATTGAGATCCCCATCAAAGGACGCCAATACACCTGGAGTAATATGCAACAAGATCCACAACTCGGACAACTAGACTGGTTCTTTACCATGCTTAATTGGACAACTTCCTAATACGTCCATTTTGCATCATGTTTTCTTACTATTATTTATGATGTTTTTATCCATAATAAAGCTTTTTGGAGTAATTCTAATGCATTTTCTCTCATAATATGCAAGGTATACACCAAGAGGGAGAATTCCGGCGGCTGGAAATCTGGACCTGACACAGGTACACGTCGGTGCTATACAAACGGTTTTTATCCTCTTTCTGCGACGACGTTCGTAACCGTCACCTAGTGAGTGTGGGCGATAGGGGGGGGGGTCCTTTCCACACGACCCAGAAACTGTCGGGGATATGCCCTCCTGGCACACATGCTAGGCAAAATGAGGTCGTGTGCGACCGGCGAGCGACCAAATACGGTTATACATACAGTAGTGGTAAAAAATACAATTATACAGGTGAAATCGTTACCGGTCGTAAGTACTGTTGGGGAACGTAGTAATTTCAAAAATTTCCTACGCACACGCAAGATCATGGTGATGCATAGCAATGAGAGGGGAGAGTATCGTCCACGCACCCTCGTAGACCGTAAGCGGAAGCATTATGAGAACGCGGTTGATGTAGTCGTACGTTTTCACGATCCGACCGATCCAAGTACCGAATGCACGGCACCTCCGAGTTCAGCACACGTTCAGCTCGATGACGTCCCACGAACTCCGATCCAACAGAGCTTAGCGGGAGAGTTCCGTCAGCACGATGGCATGATGACGGTGATGATGTTGCTACCGACGCAGGGATTCGTCTAAGCACCGCTACGATATGATCGAGGTGGATTATGGTGGAGGGGGGCACCGCACATGGCTTGGAACAATCAACTTGTGTGTCTTTGGGTGCCCCACCACCCCCGTATATAAAGGAGCAAGGGGGGAGGCCGACCAGCCTTGGTGCGCTCCAAGGAGAGGAGGAATCCTCTTCCTACTAGGAAGAGGATTCATCCTTTCCTAGTCCAACTAGGAAGAGGGAAGGGGAAAGGAAAGAGAGGGAGAGGGAAAGAGGGGCCGCGCCCCCTCCCCTAGTCCAATTCGGACTCCCCATGGGAGGGGGCGCGCCACCTCCTGGGCTACTGCCCTCTCTCTCCCCTCAGGCCCACTAAGGCCCAATACTTCCCGGGGGGTTCCGGTAACCCCTCCGGCACTCCGGTTTTCTCTGAAATCATCCGGAACACTTCCGGTGTCCGAATATAGCCATCCAATATATCAATCTTTACGTCTCGACCATTTCGAGACTCCTCGTCATGTCCGTGATCACATACAGGACTCCGAACTATCTTCGATACATCAAAACATATAAACTCATAATACCGATCGTCACCGAACTTTAAGTGTCCGGACCTTACGGGTTCGAGAACTATGTAGACATGACCGAGACTCGTCTCTGGTCAATAACCAATAACGGAACCTAGATGTTCATATTGGTTCCTACATATTCTACGAAGATCTTTATCGGTCAAACCGCATAACAACGTACGTTGTTCCCTTTGTCATCGGTATGTTACTTGCCCGAGATTCAATCGTCGGTATCCTCATACCTAGTTCAATCTCGTACTGTCAAGTCTCTTTACTCGTTCTGTAGTACATCATCCCACAACTAACTCATTAGTCACAATGCTTGCAAGGCTTATAGTGATGTGCATTACCGAGAGGGCCCAGAGATACCTCTCCGACAATCGGAGTGACAAATCCTAATCTCGATCTATGCCAACTCAATAAGTACCATTGGAGACACCTGTAGAGCACCTTTATAATCACCCAGTTACGTTGTGATGTTTGGTAGCACACAAAGTGTTCCTCTGGTACTCGGGAGTTGCATAATCTCATAGTCATAGGAACATGTATAAGTCATGAAGAAAGCAATAGCAACAAACTAAACGATCATCGTGCTAAGCTAACGGATCGATCAAGTCAATCACATCATTCTCTTATGATGTGATCTTGTTAATCAAATGATAACTCATGTCTATGGTTAGGAAACATAACCATCATTGATTCAACGAGATAGTCAAGTAGAGGCATACTAGTGACACTCTGTTTGTCTATGTATTCACACATGTACTAAGTTTCCGGTTAATACAATTCTAGCATGAATAATAAACATTTACATGATATAAGGAAATATAAATAACAACTTTATTATTGCCTCTAGGGCATATTTCCTTCAGTCTCCCACTTGCACTAGAGTCAATAATCTAGTTCACATTGTCATGTGATTTAACACCAATAGTTCACATCTTTATGTGATTAGTTCACATCTCTATGTGACTAATACCCAAAGGGTTTACTAGAGTCAATAATCTAGTTCACATCGCTATGTGATTAACACCCAAAGAGTGATCATGTTTTGCTTGTGAGAGAAATTTAGTCAACGGGTCTGCGACATTCAGAGCCGTATGTATTTTGCAATTTTTTCTATGTCTACAATGCTTTGCAGGGAGCTACTCTAGCTAATTGCTCCCACTTTCAATATGCATCTAGATTGATACTTAGAGTCATCCAGATCGGTGTCAAAGCTTGCATCGACGTAACTCTTTATGACGAACTCTTTGTCACCTCCAGAACCGAGAAACATTTCCTTATTCTACTAAGGATATTTTTGACCGTTGTCCAGTGATCCACTCCTGTATCACTATTGTACCCTCTTGCCAAACTTATGGTGAGGTACACAACATGGCATACTTTATAGAACCTATGACTGAGGCATAGGGAATGACTTTTCATTCTCTTTCTATTTTCTGCCGTGGTCGGGTTTTGAGTCCTTACTCAACTTCACACCTTGCAACACAAGCAAGAACTCCTTCTTTGACTGTTTCATTTTGAACTACTTCAAAATCTTGTCAAGGTATGTACTCATTGAACATATATCAAGCGTCTTGATCTATCTCTATAGATCTTGATGCTCAATATGTAAGTAGCTTCACCGAGGTCTTTCTTTGAAAAACTCTTTTCAAACACTCATTTATGCTTTCCAGAAAATTCTACATTATTTCTGATCAACAATATGTCATTCACATATACTTATCAGAAATGTTGTAGTGCTCCCACTCACTTTCTTGTAAATACAGGCTTCACCGCAAGTCTGTATAAAACCATATGCTTTGATCACTTTATCAAAGTATATATTCCAACTCCGAGATGCTTGCACCAGTCCATAGATGGATCGCTAGATCTTACACACTTTGTTAGCACCTTTAGGATTGACAAAACCTTCTTGTTGCATCATATACAACTCTTCTTGAAGAAAATCCATTAAGGAATGTAGTTTTGACATCCATTTTCCAGATTTCATAAAATGTGGCAATTTTCTAACATGATTTGGACAGACTTAAGCATCGCTACAAGTGAGAAAATCTCATCGTAGTCAACACCTTGAACTTTGTCAAAAACCTTTTCCGACAAATCTAGCTTTTTAGATAGTAACACTACTATCAGCGTCCGTCTTCCTCTTGAAGATCCATTTATTATTAATGACTCACTGATCATCGGTCAAGTCAATCAAAGTCTATACTTTGTTCTTATACATGGATCCCATCTCAGATTTCATGGCCTCAAGCCATTTCATGGAATCCGGGCTCATCATCGCTTCCTCATAGTTCGTAGGTTCGTCATGGTCCAATAATATGACTTCCAGAACGGATTACCGTACCACTCTGGTGCGGACCGTACTCTGATTGACCTTCGAGGTTCGGTAGTAACTTGATCTGAAGTTTCATGATCATCATCATTAGCTTCCTCACTAATTGGTGTAGGAATCACTAGAACTGATTTCTATGATGAACTACTTTCCAATAAGGGAGCAGGTACAGTTACCTCTTCAAGTTCTACTTTCCTCCCACTCACTTCTTTCGAGAGAAACTCCTTCTCTAGGAAGGATCCATTCTTAGCAACGAATGTCTTGCTTTCGGATCTGTGATAGAAGGTGTACCCAACTGTCTCCTTTGGGTATCCTATGAAGACACATTTCTCCGATTTGGGTTTGAGCTTATCAGGATGAAACTTTTTCACATAAGCATCACAACCCCAAACTTTAGGAAACGAAAACTTTGGTTTCTTGCCAAACCACAGTTCATACAACGTCGTCTCAACAGATTTCGATAGTGCCATATTTAACGTGAATGCAGTTGTCTCTAATGCATAACCCGAAAACGATAGTGGTAAATCGGTAAGAGACATCATAGATTGCACAATATCTAATAAAGTACGGTTACGATGTTCGGGCACACCATTACACTGTGGTGTTCCAGGTGGCGTGAGTTGCAAAACTATTCCGCATTGTTTAAAATGAAGACCAAACTCATAACTCAAATATTCCCCTCCACGATCAGATCGTAGAAACTTTATTTTCTTGTTACGATGATTTTCCACTTCACTATGAAATTATTTGAACTTTTCAAATGTTTCAGATTTATGTTTCATCAAGAAGATATACCCATATCTTACTCAAATCATCTGTGAAGGTCAGAAAATAACGATACCTGCCACGAGCCTCAACACTCATCGGACTGCATACATCAGTATGTATAATTTCCAACAAGTCTGTTGCTCGCTCCATTGTTCTAGAGAACGGAGCCTTAGTCATCTTGCCCATGAGGCATAGTTCGCAAGCATCAAGTGATTCCAAAAGCCCATCAACATGGAGTTTATTCATGCGCTTTACACCAATATGACCTAAACGGCAGTGCCACAAATAAGTTGCACTATCATTATTAACTTTTCATCTTTTGGTTTCAATATTATAAATATGTGTATCGCTACGATCGAGATCCAATAAACCATTCACCTTGGGTGTATGACCACAGAAGGTTTTATTCATGTAAATAGAATAGCAATTATTCTTTGACTTAAATGAATAACCGTATTGCAATAAACATGATCCAATCATATTATGCTCAACGCAAACACCAAATAACATTTATTTTAGGTTCAACACTAATCCCGAAGGTAAAGGGAGTGTGGGATGGTGATCTTATCAACCTTGAAATTACTTCCAACACACATCGTCACCTCGTCCTCAACTAGTCTTTGTTTATTTTGCAACTCCCGTTTCGAGTTACTACTTTTAGCAACTGAACCAGTATCAAATACCGAGGGGTTTGCTATAAACACTAGTAAAGTACACATCAATAACATGTATATCAAATATACCTTTGTTCACTTTGCCATCCTTCTTATCCACCAAGTATCTAGGGCAGTTCCACTTCCAGTGACCATTTCCTTTGTAGTAGAAGCACTTAGTTTCAGTCTTGGGTCTAGCTTTGGGCTTCTTCATGGGAGTGGCAACTTGCTTGCCATTATACTTGAAGTTCCCTTTCTTTCCCTTGCCCTTTTACTTGAAACTAGTAGTCTTGTCAACCATCAACATTTGATGCTTTTCTTGATTTCTACCCTCGTTGATTTCAGCATCACGAAGAGCTTGGGAATCGTTTCCGTTATCCCTTGCATATTATTGTTCATCACGAAGTTCTAGTAACTTGGTGATAGTGACTAGAGAATTCTGTCAATCACTATCTTATCTAGAAGATTAACTCCCACTTGATTCAAGTGATTGTAGTGCTTAGACAATCTGAGCACATGCTCATTGGTTGAGCTATTCTCCTCCATCTTGTAGGCAAAGTACTTGTCAGAGGTCTCATACCTCTTGACTCGGGCATGAATCTGAAATACCAATTTCAGCTCTTGGAACATCTTATATGCTCCATGGCGTTCAAAACATTTTTGACGTCCCGGTTCTAAGCCATAAAGCATGGTGCACTAAACTATCAAGTAGTCATCATACCAAGCTTTGTCAAACGTTCATAACGTCTGTATCTGCTCCTGCAATAGGTCCGTCACCTAGAGGTGCATCAAGGACATAATACTTCTGTGCAGCAATGAGGATAACCCTCAGATCACGGAGCTAGTCCGCATCATTGCGACTAACATCTTTCAACTTATTTTTCTCTAGGAACATATCAAAAATAAATGGGGAGCTACATCGCAAGCTATTGATCTACAACATAGTTATGCAAATACTACCAGGACTAAGTTCATAATAAATTAAAGTTCAATTAATCATATTACTTAAGAACTCCCACTTAGATAGACATCCCTCTAGTTATCTAAATGATCACGTGATCCAAATCAACTAAATGATCACAGAAGAATTTTAGTAAGGGATCATCTTATAAAGTGATACGTCTCCAACGTATCTACTTTTCCAAACACTTTTGCCCTTGTTTTGGACTCTAAATTGCATGATTTGAATGGAACTAACCCGGACCGACGCTGTTTTCAGTAGAATTACCATGGTGTTATTTATGTGCAGGAGCAAACGTTCTCGGAATGACCTGAAACTTCACGGAGACACTTTTCAGAAAATAAGAAAAATACCTGCCAAAGATGAAGGCCAGGGGGCCCACCACCTTGCCACGAGGGTGGGGGCGCGCCCCCCTACCTCGTGGGCCCCTTGTTGCCTCTCCGACTCCAACTCCACCTCCATATATTGAGTTTCGGGGAGAAAAAAATCAGGGAGAAAAATCATCGCGTTTTACGATACGGAGCCGCCGCCAAGGCCTAAAACCTCTCGGAGGGCTAATCTGGAGTCCGTTCGGGGCTCCAGAGAGGGGAATCCGTCGCCATCGTCATCATCAACCATCCTCCATCACCAATTTCATGATTCTCACCACCGTGCGTGAGTAATTCCATCGTAGGCTTGCTGGACGGTGATGGGTTGGATGGGATCTATCATGTAATCGAGTTAGTTTTATTAGGGTTTGATCCCTAGTGTCCACCATGTTCTGAGATTGATGTTGCTATGACTTTGCTATGCTTAATGCTTGTCACTAGGGCCTGAGTGCCATGATTTCAGATCTGAACCTATTATGTTTTCATCAATATATGAGTATTCTTGATCCTATCTTGTAAGTCTATAGTCACCTATTATGTGTTATGATCCGTTAACCCCGAAGTGACAATAATCGGGATACTTACCGGTGATGACCGTAGTTTGAGGAGTTCATGTATTCATTATGTGTTAATGCTTTGTTCCGGTTCTCTATTGAAAGGAGGCCTTAATATCCCTTAGTTTCCATAAGGACCCCGCTACCACGGGAGGGTAGGACAAAAGATGCCATGCAAGTTCTTTTCCATAAGCACGTATGACTATGTTCGGAATAAACGCCTACATTATATCGATGAACTGGAGCTAGTTCTGTGTCACCCTAGGTTATGACTGTTACATGTGAACCGCATCTGGCATAATTCTCCATCACCGATCCATTGCCTATGAGCTTTCCATATATTGTTCTTCGCTTATTTACTTTTTCGTTGCTATTGTTATCATCACTACAAAATACCAAAAACATTGCTTTTACTAATGTTACCTTTTGCTACCTTTATCACCACTATCATATTACTTTGCTACTAAACACTTTGCTGCAGATATTATGTTTCCAGGTGTGTTTGAATTTACAACTCAGCTGCTAATACTTGAGAATATTCTTTGGCTCCCCTTGTGTCAAATCAATAAATTTGGGTTGAATACTCTACCCTCGAAAACTGTTGCGATCCCCTATACTTGTGGGTTATCAATACTATTTTCTGGCGCCGTTGCCGGGGAGCATAGCTCTATTCTTTGAGTCACTTGGGATATATATATCTGCTTATCATTATGAAGAACTTGAGAGATCCAAAAACCAAGATCTATCCCTCAACTACGAGGGGAGGTAAGGAACTGCCATCTAGCTCTGCACTTGATTCACCTTCTGTTTTGAGTAAGCTTGCGACACCTACACCTGCTTCTGCTATTCGTTCTGATATGTCGCATGTTATTGATGATGCCACTTCTGCTATGCATGATACTTATGATGAAACTACCTATACGCCTAATACTACTATGCCACTTAGTGCTTTTCTTGATGAACAACTTGCTAGGGCTAGAGAGATAGAAAATATTGAATCTGATCATACTGATGAAAGTGATGATGAAGAACCACTTGCCATTCCTAAGGGTTATGTTTTTGATCAAGATGCTTCTTTAGCCATTTTAGCTTGTAGAAATAGAACTGAACTTAAAAAATTATTAGCTAAATGGAGTAAGCAATCTCTAAATGCTAGAATGAAACCTGACCCTGCTTTTGCTACTTCACCTATCTTTGTTACTGATAAGGATTATGAATTCTCTGTTGATCCTGATATAATTACTTTTGTTGAATATGATCCTTTTCATGGTCATGAATTTGAAACTGTTGTAGCACATCTTACTAAATTAAATGATATAGCTACCCTATTTACTAAAAATGAGAGAACTCGCTACTTTTATATCCTTAAAATATTTCCGTTCTCATTGAAGGGTGATGCTAAGATATGGTTTAATTCTCTTGATCCTGGTTGTGTGCGTAGTCCCCAGGATGTGATTTATTACTTCTCTGCTAAATATTTCCCTGCTCATAAGAAACAAGCTGCTTTAAGGGATATATATAATTTTGTGCAAATTGAAGAAGAGAGTCTCCCACAAGCTTGGGGGAGGCTTCTCCAATTTGCTTTGCCTGATCATCCTCTTAAGAAAAATGAAATACTTGATATCTTTTATAATGGACTAAACGATGCCTCCAGAGATTACCTGGATAGTTGTGCTGCTTCTGTTTTCAGGGAAAGAACATCGGATGAAGCTGAAATTCTATTGAATAATATGTTGACAAATGAAAATAATTGGACACCTCCGGAGCCAATTCCTGAGCCTATTCCTAAACCAACTCCGAAGAAGAGGGGTATTCTATTTCTTAGTCCTGAAGATATGCAAGAGGCAAAGAAATCTATGAAAGAAAAAGGTATTAAAGCTGAAGATGTTAAGAATTTACCTCCTATTGAAGAAATACATGGTCTTAATTTACCACATGTTGAAGAAACATATAATCCAAATCCTTTACCTATCGAAGAAACTCATGGTCTTGATAACCCGACACAGGTAGTAAAGGTAAATTCTCTCTATAGATATTATAAGGCTGTAATCCCATTTACTAAAATTGCTAGCCCATGCTTAGATGAGTTTGATAAATTTATGGCTAAGCAAGAAGATTTTAATGCTTATTTTGGTAGACAATTAAAATACAATTCAAATATGCTTGGACACTTGGGTGATTATATGGCTAATGTCAAAGGTGAACTTAAACTTATTAGTAAACATGCTTCTATGGTTACCACTCAAGTAGAACAAGTACTTAAAGCTCAAAATGATTTGCTCAATGAATTGAATAATAAGAATAATGATAATGCCGTTAGAGTTATGACTAGAGGTGGTAGAATGACTCAGGAACCTTTGTATCCTGAAGGCCATCCTAAGAGAATTGAGCAAGATTCTCAGAGAAATAATTTAGATGCACCTAGTTCTTCTAAAAAGAAGAAAAAGAAAAATGATAGGACTTTGCATGCTTCTAGTGATCCTATTGTTGAAACACCTGAGAATCCAAATGAGATTTCTATTTCTGATGCTGAAACTAAATCTGGTAATGAACCTGAAACTAGTGATAATGCTAATAATAATGTTCATGATGATGCTCAACCTAGTAATGATAATGACATAGAAATTGAACCTGCTGTTGATCTTGATAACCCACAATCAAAGAATCAACGTTATGATAAGAAAGACTTTGTTGCTAAGAAACATGGTAAAGAAAGAGAGCCTTGGGTTCAGAAACCCATGCCCTTTCCTCCCAAACCATCCAAGAAAAAGGATGATGAGGATTTTGAGCGCTTTGCTGAAATGATTAGACCCATCTTTTTGCGTATGCAATTAACTGATATGCTTAAAACCAATCCTTATGCTAAGTACATGAAAGATATTATTACAAATAAAAGAAAGATACTGGAAGCTGAAATTTCCACCATGCTTGCTAATTATACTTTTAAGGGTGGAATACCAAAGAAACTTGGAGATCCAGGAGTACCCACTATACCATGCTCTATTAAAAGAAACTATGTTAAAACTGTCTTATGTGATCTTGGAGCCGGTGTTAGTGTTATGCCTCTCTCTTTATATCGTAGACTTGATTTGAATAAGTTGACACCTACTGAAATATCTTTGCAAATGGATGATAAATCAACTGCTATACCTGTCGGTATTTGTGAGGATGTGCCTGTTGTAGTTGCAAATGTTACTATTTTAACGAACTTTGTTATTCTTGATATTCCCGAGGACGATAGTATGTCTATTACTCTTGGAAGACCCTTTTTGAATACTGCAGGGGCTGTTATTGATTGCACTAAAGGCAATGTCACTTTTCATGTTAATGGTAATGAGCACATGGTACACTTTCCGAGGAAACAACCTCAAGTTCATAGTATCAACTCTATTGGAAAAATTCCATCGATTATATTTGGAGGTTTTGAATTTCCTCTTCCTACTGTCAACAAGAAATATGATATTCTTGTTATTGGGGATGTGCATATCCCCGTTGAGGTAACATAGTGTTATTCGAAATTTCTCCGGTTCCATGTTATTCGGAATGAGTTCGTTAACAAGACTTGATCAACCTTGTTAGTGGATTCCTTTTGATGATCATGAGATGGATGAAACTAGAAGGCACAACCTTCTGTACCCCACTTTTACTTTCTGTTATTTATTTTAAATAAAATAAAAATAAATATTTTTCTATCTGTTATCTGATTATCCGTGCAATATAAAAATACCTCGAAAATAAAAGTTCTCCAAATGCCCTGAAATTTAAATATGATTTTTTTCTAGAATATTTGAGGATTTATGGAACTGAGAACATACCAGGGGGCCAACCACCTGCCCACGAGGGTGGAGGGCGCGCCCACCCCTCTAGGGCGCGCCCCTTGCCTCGTGGGCCCACGGTGGCCCTCCTCCACTTATCCTTTCACCCATACACTCCTTCTTCCCCCCAAACACGAATAACCAGCTCAAACCCGAGTCCAAGCTCGTTTTGCTGCCATTTTCGATCTCCTTGCTCAAAGCACCTCTCACAAAACTGCTTGGGGAGATTGTTCCTTGGTATGTGACTCCCCCATTGGTCCAATTAGTTTTTGTTCTAATGCTTTATTCATTGCAATTTTTTGCTGCTTAGGTGACCCTGTTCTTGAGCTTGCATGTCAAATTTATATGGTTCCAAGTAGTTTTGATGCATGCTATAGGCCCTAGGCACTTGTAGGAGTAGTTACTATCAATACTATTGAGTTTGGTTTACTTTTATTTAGAAGTTACTAAAAAAAATTCAGAATTTTTCAGAAAATGATGAGGAGACTTTTGAGGGGCTCATCGAGCCAAAGCTCGAAGGAAAAGGCACCAAAGCCTAAGTATAATCTGCCTCGCACCGCAGAGGTTCGGGCGTGTGAATGGCCTTCCGAGGATTTCTTAAGAGCAGCCGGGATTTATGAAGATTTTCATGAATTGGCTCAGACTGCAGGCCTTACTGCTTTCCTCCACGACCAATGCGATCCGTATCTCTTACTCACAAATATCTTTGTGCAAAACTTTCATTTCCATTCTAGGAGCTCACCACCTACGGTGGAGTTTTGTTTATATGATGAGCATAAGGAGGTGTCACTTTATGATTTCTGTTGGATTTTTTTAGTCCCTTTTGAGGGAAATACAGAAGAACCACATCGTGATGATGTGGAGGGATTTATTGACACTATCACTGTAGGGGAAACAAGGAAGGTTTTCGATGCACGAATCACTAGCATACACTTTCCTGTTTTACGTTATTTTGCATTATTTGCTAGTCATTGCTTAATTGGTCGCGAAAACTGTGAAAACCTGAGTATCCCTGATATTATTATTTTGCACCATGGTTTATATGGTGATAACTCTTTTAGTATGGGTGGCATTATTGCCAAACGGTTAAGTCTGAACCGTACCAAGGGCCCCATCTTTGGAGGCATCTATGCTACACGCCTAGCTGCACATTTTAACATACCTATTAGGCATTATGAGAAGGAAGAAAAGGTGCTGCCTCGTGTTTATTTAGATTATAAAAGTATGGTAGCACATGATTTTATTGTTAAGAATAGGGAAGGAGAGCTTAAATATCAATTGTTCTTTAATAAACATCATCCTGAGACTATTACCTTGCCTGCTCCTTCTTTGTTTGATTTGACTGTAGGCACGTACCTTGTTCTGTTGACGGCTATCCACGCCTACCGGAACCCTGCACCAGCCGAGGAGCCAGAGTCGGAACCACAATTTGATCCTTCACGACAGTCTAATTACCAGTGGGATCCAGAGATGATTGTCAGCCAGTGGCAATCGGAGTCTTCCTCGTCTGCACCACAGTACGACCCCAACTATTATTATGGATATCCGCCAGGCCAGCCATGGCCATAGACCAACTTAGGCCAAAAGCCTAAGCTTGGGGGAGTACGTATTTCTCACCGACATTACTTTTATGCTCACACACTTATTGCTAGATGTCCGTGCTCATACTTTTTCATTGTATCATCCATGCTAGTTTACTTTCCTTTTTATGCTTTCTTCTTGTGTGTTTAATAAACCTTAAGAAAAACCAAAAAAAATTAGTTGTAGCTTTTAATTAGTTTACTTTCCATGCTTGTAGTAGTAATTAAAAAGAAAACCCAAAAATATTTCCTGTTCTTCTTTTTCTTGTTGGGAGCTTTCCTGTGTAAATAGTTTTATTTCTTTTCTTTTCTTTGGGGGTCGATAGGAGAAGACCATGATTAAATTGTTGAATTGGCTCTTATATGCATTATTGTTGATCTGACAAAAGAGCCCATATTGCCTTGTCTTCTCCTATTTATTGAATGCTTGCAGATTCCAGCTTAGTCCAATGCATGTGCACTATTATTATTCACACTATTCGGTCGTGCAAGTGAAAGGCAATTATGATGATATATGATGGACTGGTGCTACCTCTTGAGCTTGCATTGGATTTCCCCGAAGAGGAAGGGATGATGCAGCAGAGTAGCGTAAGTATTTCCCTCAGTTTTTGAGAACCAAGGTATCAATCCACTAGGAGGCCACACTCAAGTCCCTTGTACCTGCACAAAACGATAGCCACTCGCAACCAACACGATTAGGGGTTGTCAATCCCTTCACGGTCACTTACGAGAGTGAGATCTGATAGATATAATATTTTTGGTACTTTTGGTATAGAGATGCAAAGTGAAAAGTAAAAGGAAAAGTAAAAAAGCAAAGCAAGATTAAAGTGATGGAGATTAATATGATGAGAATAGACGCAGGGGCCATAGGTTTCACTAGTGGCTTCTCTCAAGAGCATAAGTATTCTACGGTGGGTGAACAAATTACTGTTGAGCAATTGAAAGAATTGAGCATAGTTATGAGAATATCTAGGCATGATCATGTATATAGGCATCACGTCTGTGACAAGTAGACCGAAACGATTCTGCATCTACTACTATTACTCCACTCATCGACCGCTATCCAGCATGCATCTAGAGTATTAAGTTAAAAACAGAGTAACGCTTTAAGCAAGATGACATGATGTAGAGAGATAAATTCATGCAATATGAAATAAACCCCATATTGTTATCCTCGATGGCAACGATGCAATACGTGCCTTGTTGCCCCTTCTGTCACTGGGAAAGGACACCACAAGATCGAACCCAAAGCTAAGCACTTCTCCCATGGCAAGAACTACCAATCTAGTTGGCCAAACCAAACGGATAGTTCGAAGAGACTTGCAAAGATAACCAATCATGCATAAAATAATTCAGAGAAGATTCAAATATTATTCATAGATAGACTTGATCATAAACCCACAATTCATCGGTCTCAACAAAGATTACATCGAATAGATCTCCACAAGAGAGGGGGAGAACTTTGTATTGAGATCCAAAAAGAGAGAAGAAGCCATCTAGCTACTAACTATGGACCCGAAGGTCTGAGGTAAACTACTCACACTTCATCGGAGAGGCTATGATGATGTAGAAGCCCTCCGTGATGACGGCCCTCTCCGGCGGAGCTCCGGAACAGGCCCCAAGATGGGATCTCGTGGATACAGAAAGTTGCGGCGGTGGAATTAGGTTTTTGGCTCCTGTTCTGATCGTTTGGGGGTACGTAGGTATATATAGGAGGAAGGAGTACGTCGGTGGAGCACCGAGGGGCCCATGAGGCAGGGGGCACACCCTAGGGGGGTGGGCGCGCCCCCACCCTCGTGACCGCCTCTTTGACTCCTTGGAGTAGGGTCCAAGTCTGCTGGATCACGTTCGGTGAGAAAATCACGTTCTCGAAGGTTTTATTCCGTTTGGACTCCGTTTGATATTCTGTTTCTCCGAAATACTGAAATAGGCAAAAAAAAACAATTCTGGGTTGGGCCTCCGGTTAATAGGTTAGTCCCAAAAATAATATAAAAGTGGAAAATAAAGCCCAATATAGTCCAAGACTGTAGATAATATAACATGGAGCAATAAAAAATTATAGATACGTTGGATACGTATCAGGCATCCCCAAGCTTAATTCCTGCTCGTCCTCGAGTAGGTAAATGATAAAAAGAGAATTTTTGATGCGGGGTGCTACTTGGCATAATTTCAATGGAAATCTTCTTAATTGTGGTATGAATATTCAGATTAGGAAGATTTAAGACAAAAGTTCATATTGACATAGAGAATAATAATACTTCAAGCAAACCAACAAAGCAATTATGTTTTCTTAAAGTAATATGGCAAAAGAAAGTTCATCCCTACAAAATCATATAGTTTAGTCATGCTCCGTTTTCGTCACACAAGAATGCTCTCATCATGCACAACCCCGATGACAAGCCAAGCAATTGTTTCATACCTTAATAATTTCAAACTCATAAACTTTCACGCAATACATGAGCGTGAGCCATGGATATAGCACTATGGGTGGAATAGAATATAATGATGGGGGTTATGTGCAGAAGACAAAAAGGAGAAAGTCTCACATCAACGAGGCTAATCAATGGGCTATGGAGATGCCCATAGATTGATGTTAATGCAAGGAGTAGGGATTGCCATGCAACGGATGCACTAGAGCTATAAATGTATGAAAGCTCAACAAAAGAAACTAAGTGGGTGTGCATCCAACTTGCTTGCTCACGAAGACCTAGGGCACTTGAGGAGGCCCATTGTTGGAATATACAAGCCAAGTTCTATAATGAAAATTCCCACTAGTATACGAAAGTGATAACTCAAGAGACTCTCTATATGAAGAACATGGTGCTACTTTGAAGCACAAGTGTGGAAAAAAGGAATAGTAGCATTGCCCCTTTTTTTTGGCCTTCTTTTTTTTCTTTGGCCTTTCTCTTTTTTTGGGGGGGGGGGACAATGCTCTATTGAATGATGATCATCACACTTCTATTTATTTACAACTCAATGATTACAACTCGATACTAGAACAAAGTATGACTCTATATGGATGCCTCCGGCGGTGTACCGGGATATGCAATGAATCAAGAGTGACAAGTATGAAAAAATTATGAACGGTGGCTTTGCCACAAATACTATGTCAACTACATGATCATGCTAAGCAATAAGACAATGATGAATGTGCCATGATAAACTGGATGGTGGAAAGTTGCATGGCAATATATCTCAGAATGGCTATGGAAATGCCATAATAGGTAGGTATGGTGGCTGTTTTGAGGAAGATATAAGGAGGTTTATGTGTGAAAGAGCGTATCATATCATGGGGTTTGGATGCACCGGCGAATTTTGCACCAACTCTCGATGTGAGAAAGGGAAATGCACGGTACCGTAGAGGCTAGCAATGATGGAAGGGTGAGAGTGCGTATAATCCATGGACTCAACATTAGTCATAAAGAACTCATATACTTATTGCAAAAATCTACAAGCCATCAAAAACCAAAGTATTACGCGCATGCTCCTAGGGGGATAGATTGGTAGGAAAGGACCATCGCTCGTCCCCGACCGCCACTCATAAGGAGGACAATCAAATAACACCTCATGTTTCAAATTTGTTGCATAACATTTACCATACGTGCATGCTACGGGACTTGCAAACTTTAACTCAAGCACTTCTCAAATTCACAATTACTCTACTAGCATGACTTTGATATTACTACCTCCATATCTCAAAACAATTATCAAGCATCCAACTTTTGTTAGTATTCAACACACTCAAAAGAAAGTTTCACAAATCTTGAATACCAAGCATGTTATTATTAAGCAAATTACCATGCTATTAAGACTCTCAAAATAATTTAAGTGAAGCATGAGAGATCAATAGTTTCTTTAAAACAAATCCATCACCATGCTCTAAAAGATCTAAGTGAAGCACATAGAGCAAAATTATAGCGCTCAAAAGATATAAGTGAAGCACATAGAGCAAAACTACATAGCTCAAAAGATATAAGTGAAGCACATAGAGTATTCTATCAAATTCTAATTCATGTATGGTGCTCTCAAAAGGTGTGTACAGCAAGGATGATTGTGGCACACTAAAACACAAAGACAAAAATAATACAAGACGCTCCAAGCAAAACACATATCATGTTGGTGAATAAAAATATAGCTCCAAGTAAATTACCGATGGAAGTGGACGAAAGAGGGGATGCCTTCCGGGGCATCCCCAAGCTTTGACTTTTTGGTGTCCTTGGATTATCTTGGGGGTTCCATGGGCATCCCCAAGCTCAGGCTCTTGTCACTCCTTGTTCCATAATCCATCACAAGAATTCACCCAAAACTTGAAAACTTCACAACACAAAACTTAAAGTAGAAAACTCGTGAGCTCCGTTAGCGCAAGAAAACAAAAAACCACTTCAAGGTACTGTAATGAACTCATTATTTATTTATATTGGTGTTAATCCTACTGTATTCCAACTTCTCTATGGATTACAAACTATTTTACTAACCATAGATTCATCAAAATAAGCAAACAACACACGAAAAACAGAATCTATCAAAAACAGAACAGTCTGTAGTAATCTGTATCTAGCGCAAGATCTGGAACCCCAAAAATTATAAAATAAATTGCTGGACGTGAGAAATTTATATATTAATCATCTTCAAAAATAATTAACTAAATATCACTCTTAAAATAAAAATGACAGCAGTTCTCGTGAGCGCTAAAGTTTCTGTTTTTTACAGCAAGTTCAACAAGACTTTCCCCAAGTCTTCCCAACGGTTCTACTTGGCACAAACACTAATTAAACACACAAAAACACAACCAAAACAGAGGCTAAATAAATTATTTATTACTAAACAGGAGCTAAAAGCAAGGAATAAAAATAAAATTGGGTTGCCTCCCAACAAGCGCTATCGTTTAACGCCCCTAGCTAGGCATAAAAGCGAGGATAGATCTAGGTATTGCCATCTTTGGTAGGCAATCCATAAGTGGCTCTCATGATAGTTTCATATGGCAATTTTATTTTCTTTCTTGGAAAGTGTTCCATGCCATTTTTTTAATGGAAATTGAAATCTAATATTCCCTTCCTTCATATCAATAATCGCACCAACCGTTCTAAGGAAAGGTCTACCAAGAATAATAGGGCAAGAAGGATTGCAATCTATATCAAGAACAATGAAATCTACGGGCACATAATTACTATTTGCAACAATAAGAACATCATTAATCCTTCCCATAGGTTTCTTAATAGTAGAATCCGCAAGATGCAAGTTTAGAGAGCAATCATCAAAATTACGGAAATCTAGCAAATCACACAAAGTCTTGGAAATAGTAGAGACACTAGCACCCAAATCACACAAAGCATAAAACTCATGATCTTTAATTTTAATTTTAATAGTTGGTTCCCACTCATCATAGAGTTTTCTAGGGATAGAAACTTTCAACTCAAGTTTTTCTTCATAAGATTGCATCAAGGCATCAACAATATGTTTGGTGAAGGCTTTCTTTTGACTATAAGCATGTGGAGAATTTAGCACGGATTGCAACAAGGAAATACAATCAATTAAAGAGCAACTTTAATAATTAAATTCCTTGAAATCCAATATAGTGGGTTTAGCAATATCTAGATTTTTATTTCTTTCAATCCCACTTTCATCAATTTCATCATAAAGATCTAAATACTCCGAATTTTTAGAACGCCTTCTAGGTAAAGGAAGGTCATATTCAGTTTCATCAAGATTCATATTGAAAAACAAAGATTTAATAGGAGACACATCAATAACTTTTAGATCTTCATCTTGATTTTCATAGGAATTTGGTTTAGCGGCCATCTTATTGACTAAGGTGGCTTGCATATCCGAAATTTCAGCAGTCATCTTTTCTAGACGAGCAATTTGGGATCTTATACCATCAAATTCTTTAGACATATCATCAAGCTCTTTATTCATATAACTCATAAAACTTTTTTGTTCCTTAAGCTCGTTTCTAAAGAAATTATTATGCTCAAATTGCAAAACCATAAACTTCCTAATGTTGTTTTCAATCTCCTCTAACCTTTTAAGGTGAAGATCACCAAATCTCGGTTGAGCCATCGCGACAGACAAGCAATCCAACACACGAGCAAACAAAAGGCAAGCGAGAAAAAGGCAAATGAAGAAAGGAGGAGGAGAAGGAGAAGGGGAGGGCGAATAAAACGGCAAGGGTGAAGTGGGGGAGAGGAAAACGAGAGGCAAATGGCAAATAATGTAATGCGAGAGATAGGGATTGTGATGGGTACTTGGTATGTTGACTTTTTGCGTAGACTCCCTGGCAACGGCGCCAGAAATCCTTCTTGCTAGCTCTTGAGCTTGCGTTGGATTTCCCCGAAGAGGAAGGGATGATGCAGTAGAGTAGCGTAAGTATTTCCCTCAGTTTTTGAGAACCAAGGTATCAATCTAGTAGGAGGCCACGCTCAATTCCCTTGTACCTGCACAAAACTATAGCCACTCGCAACCAACGCGATTAGGGGTTGTCAATCCCTTCACGGTCACTTACGAGAGTGAGATCTGATAGATATAATATTTTTGGTATTTTTGGTATAGAGATGCAAAGTGAAAAGTAAAAGGCAAAGTAAAAAAAGCAAAGCAAGATTAAAGTGATGGAGATTAATATGATGAGAATAGACCCGGGGGCCATAGGTTTCACTAGTGGCTTCTCTCAAGAGCATAAGTATTCTACGGTGGGTGAACAAATTACTGTTGAGCAATTGACAGAATTGAGCATAGTTATGAGAATATCTAGGCATGATCATGTATATAGGCATCACGTCCGTGACAAGTAGACCGAAACGATTCTACATCTACTACTATTACTCCACTCATCGACCGCTATCCAACATGCATCTAGAGTATTAAGTTAAAAATAGAGTAACGCTTTAAGCAAGATGACATGATGTAGAGAGATAAATTCATGCAATATGAAATAAACTCCATTTTGTTATCCTTGATGGCAACGATGCAATACGTGCCTTGCTGCCCCTTCTGTCACTGGGAAAGGACACCGCAAGATCGAACCCAAAGCTAAGCACTTCTCCCATGGCAAGAACTACCAATCTAGTTGGCCAAACCAAACGGATAATTCGAAGAGACTTGCAAAGATAACCAATCATGCATAAAAGAATTCAGAGAAGATTCAAATATTATTCATAAATAGACTTGACATAAACCCACAATTCATCGGTCTCAACAAACACACCGCAAAAAGAAGATTACATCGAATAGATCTCCACAAGAGAGGGGGAGAACTTTGTATTGAGATCCAAAAAGAGAGAAGAAGCCATCTAGCTACTAACTATGGACCCGAAGGTCTGACGTAAACTACTCACACTTCATCAGAAAGGCTATGATGATGTAGAAGCCCTCCGTGATGACGGCCCTCTCCGGCGGAGCTCCGGAACAGGCCCCAAGATGGGATCTCATGGATATAGAAAGTTGCGGTGGTGGAATTAGGTTTTTGGCTCCTGTTCTGATCGTTTGGGGGTACGTAGGTATATATAAGAGGAAGGAGTACGTCGGTGGAGCACCGAGGGGCCCATGAGGCAGGGGGCGCGCCCTAGGGGGGTGGGCGCGCCCCCACCCTCGTGACCACCTCTTTGACTCCTTGGAGTAGGGTCCAAGTCTCCTGGATCATGTTCGGTGAGAAAATCACGTTCCCGAAGGTTTTATTCCGTTTGGACTCCGTTTGATATTATGTTTCTCCGAAATACTGAAATAGGCAAAAAACATCAATTCTGGGCTGGGCCTCCGGTTAATAGGTTAGTCCCAAAAATAATATAAAAGTGGAAAATAAATCCCAATATAGTCCAAAACAGTAGATAATATAGCATGGAGCAATCAAAAATTATAGATACGTTGGAGACATATCAACTGGCTAAGACAAGAAAAGCTCGTATGAACTCGACCTCTTTTGTTTTTGTAAATATGATTAGTTCATCGTTCCTGATTCAGCCTATTATGAATAAACATGTTTGCGATGACAACTAGAGATCATAGTTTCTTGTGCCATGCTTGATTAGCTATGAGTTATAATGGTTTACCTTGCGTGCCAACATGCTATTAAAATGGTTATGATGTGGTATGATAGGGTGGTATCCTCCTTTGAATGATTTAAGTGACTTGACTTGGCACATGTTTACGCATGTAGTTGAAACAAAATCAACATGGCCTTCACGATATTTATGTTCATGGTGGATTATATCCTACTCATGCTTGCATTCGGTGTTGATTAATTTTAATGCATGTTCATGACTGTTATCGCTCTCTAGCTGGCCGCTTCCCAGTCTTTTGCTAGCCTTCACCTGTACTAAGCGGGAATACTGCTTGTGCATCCAAACTCCTTAAACCCCAAAGTTATTCCACATGAGTCCACTATACCTACCTATATACGGTATCTACCTGCCGTTCCAAGTAAATTTGTATGTTCCAAACTCTAAACCTTCAAATAAATATCTTGTTTTGTATGCTCGAATTGCTCATGTATCAACTAGGGCTGTCTGTATCTTTCATGTTAGGCGGGTTATTCTCAAGAGGAGTGGACTCCGCTCCTCACTCACGAGATAAATGGCTGGTCACTAGGATGCCCAGTCCCATGCTCTATGCAAACTAAATCAAAATAATTGCAAAAAAAACTCCCCTGGGACTCTTGTTAGTTGGAGGCACTTGTTGTTTCGAGTAAGCCATGGATTGATGCTTGTGGTGGAAGGGGGAGTATAAACTTTACCATTCTGTTTGGGAACCTCCTATAATGCATGTAGCATGGAAGATATCGACATCTATTGGTTGTTATGTTGACAATGAAAGTATACCGCTCAAAATATTATTCACCTCTGTTTCAAAACCGAGATCTGGCACCTCTACAAATCCCTGCTTCCCTCTACAAAGGGCCTATCTATTTACTTTTATGCTGAGTCATCATCCTCTTATTAAAAAGCACCAGTTGGAGAGCACCGCTGTCATTTGCATTCATTACTGTTAGTTTACATTGAGTATGACTTGACTGGATATCTTTTACCATGAATTACAATGTCTAGTCAGTCCTTGGTCTTTAAAGGTGCTCTGCATTTATGTTTTGCGGTCTCAGAAAGGGCTAGCGAGATACCACCTTGTTATATCATATTATGATTGTTTTGAGAAAGTGTTGTCATCCGAGTTTTATTATTATGGCTCGCTAGTTGATTATGATATTGATATGAGTAAACTTGAGACCTATTCGTTATTGCAAATGTGGTTAGTTATAATCTTTGCTGAAAACATGAATGCTGGCTCTACATATTTACAACAACAAGAGAAAACAGAGTTTGTAAAAGTTTTTCTTTATCACTTTCAATTTGTCAACTGAATTGCTTGAGGACAAGCAAAGGTTTAAGCTTGGGGGAGTTGATACGTCTCCGTCGTATCTACTTTTCCAAACACTTTTGCCCTTGTTTTGGACTCTAACTTGCATGATTTGAATGGAACTAACCCGTACTGACGCTGTTTTCAGCAGAATTACCATGGTGTTATTTATGTGTAGGAGCAAACGTTCTCGGAATGACCTGAAACTTCATGGAGACACTTTTCAGAAAATATGAAAAATACCTGCCAAAGATGAAGGCCAGGGCCCCCCTGTTGCCTCTCCGACTCCAACTCCACCTCCATATATTGAGTTTTGGGGAGAAAAAAATCAGGGAGAAAAAATCATCGTGTTTTACGATACAGAGCCGCCGCCAAGCCCTAAAACCTCTCGGGAGGGCTGATCTGGAGTCCGTTCGGGGCTCCGGAGAGGGGAATCCATCGCCATCGTCATCATCAACCATCCTCCATCACCAATTTCATGATGCTCATCGCCGTGCGTGAGTAATTCCATCGTAGGCTTGCTGGACGGTGATGGGTTGGATGGGATCTATCATGTAATCGAGTTAGTTTTGTTAGGGTTTGATCCCTAGTGTCCACTATGTTCTGAGATTGATGTTGCTATGACTTTGCTATGCTTAATGCTTGTCACTAGGGCCCGAGTGCCATGATTTTAGATCTGAACCTATTATGTTTTCATCAATATATGAGTGTTCTTGATCCTATCTTGCAAGTCTATAGTCACCTATTATGTGTTATGATCCATTAACCCCGAAGTGACAATAATCGGGATACTTACCGGTGATGACCGTAGTTTGAGGAGTTCATGTATTCATTATGTGTTAATGCTTTGTTCCGGTTCTCTATTAAAAGGAGGCCTTAATATCCCTTAGTTTCTGTAAGGACCCCGCTGCCACGGGAGGGTAGGACAAAAGATGTCATGCAAGTTCTTTTCCATAAGCACGTATGACTATGTTCGGAATACATGCCTACATTATATCGATGAACTGGAGCTAGTTCTATGTCACCCTAGGTTATGACTGTTACATGATGAACCGCATCCGGCATAATTCTCCATCACCGATCCATTGCCTACGAGCTTTCCATATATTGTTCTTTGCTTATTTACTTTTCCGTTGCTATTGCTATCATCACTACAAAATACCAAAAACATTGCTTTTACTACTGTTACCTTTTGCTACCGTTATCACCACTATCATATTACTTTGCTACTAAACACTTTGCTGCAGATATTAAGTTTCCAGGTGTGGTTGAATTGACAACTCAGCTGCTAATACTTGAGAATATTCTTTGGCTCCCCTTGTGTCGAATCAATAAATTTGGGTTGAATACTCGACCCTCGAAAACTATTGCGATCCCCTATGCTTGTGGGTTATCATAAAGCTACCGCCGAACTAAGCAAAATAAGATGTATAAAAGATAAACATCACATGCAATCAAAATATGTGACATGATATGGCCATCATCATCTTGTGCCTTTGATCTCCATCTGCAAAGTACCGTTATGATCTCCATTGTCACCGGCATGACACCATGATCTCCATCATCTTGATCTTTATCAATGTGTCGTCACATGGTCGTCTCGCCAACTATTGCTCTTGCAACTATTGCTATCGCATAGCGATAAAGTAAAGCAATCGTATGGCGCTTGCATCTTATGCAATAAGGAGACAACCATAAGGCTCCTGCCTATTGCCAATAACTTGAACAAGACATGATCATCTCATACAACAACTTATATTTCATCACGTCTTGACCATATCACATCACAACAAGCGCTGCAGAAACAAGTTAGACGTCCTCTACTTTGTTGTTGCAAGTTTTACGTGGCTGCTACGGGCTGAGCAAGAACCGTTCTTACCTACGCATCAAAAACCACCACGCGGTATAGTGGTTGCTTTTTGATCTTCAAAAGGAACCCTATTCATTGAATCCGATTCAACTAAAGTTGGAGAAACAGACACCCACTAGCCACATGTGTGCGAAGCACGTCGGTAGAACCAGTCTCGCGTAAGCGTAGGTGTAATGTCGGTCTGGGCCACTTCATCCAACAATGCCACTGAATCAAGAATCAACTAGTGACAGAAAGAAATATGTATATACTCATGCCCACAACTCCTTTGAGTTCTACTCGTGCATGTAACATCTACGCATAAACCTAGCTCTGATACCACTGTTGGGGAGCATAGTAATTTCAAAAATTTCCTACGCACACACTAGATCATGGTCATGCATAGCAACGAGAGGGGAGAGTATCGTCCACGTACCCTCATAGACCATAAGCTGAAGCATTATGAGAACGCGGTTGATGTAGTCGTACGTCTTCATGATCCGACCGATCCAAGTACCGAACGCACGGCACCTCCGAGTTCAGCACATGTTCAGCTCGATGACGTCCCACGAACTCCGATCTAGCAGAGCTTCATGGGAGAGTTCCGTCAGCACGGCGGCGTGATGACGGTGATGATATTGCTACCGACAAAGGGCTTCGCCTAAGCACCGCTACGATATGATCGAGGTGGATTATGGTGGAGGGGGCACCGCACACGGCTTGGAACAATCAACTTGTGTGTCTTTGGGTGCCCCCCGCCCCCGTATATAAAGGAGCAAGGGGGGAGGCCGGCCAGCCTTGGTGCGCCCCAAGGAGAGGAGGAATCCTCTTCCTACTAGGAAGAGGATTCATCCTTTCCTAGTCCAACTAGGAAGAGGGAAGGGGAAAGGAAAGAGAGGGAGAGGGAAAGAGGGGCCACGCCCCCCTCCCCTAGTCCAATTCGGACTCCCCATGGGAGGGGGCACGCCACCTCCTGGGCTGCTGCCCTCTCTCTCCTCTCAGGCCCACTAAGGCCCAATACTTCCCGGGGGGTTCCGGTAACCCCTCCGGCACTCCGATTTTCTCCAAAATCATCTAGAACACTTCCGGTGTCTGAATATAGCCGTCCAACATATCAATCTTTACGTGTCAACCATTTCGATACTCCTCGTCATGTCCGTGATCACATCCGTGACTCCGAACTATCTTTGGTACATCAAAACATATAAATTGATAATACTGATCGTCACCAAACTTTAAGCGTGCGGACCCTACGGGTTCGAGAACTATGTAGACATGACTAAGACTCGTCTTTGTTCATATTGGTTCCTACATATTCTACGAAGATCTTTATCGTTCAAACCGCATAACAACATACGTTATTCCCTTTGTCATCGGCATGTTACTTGCCCGAGATTTGATCGTCGGTATCGTCATACCTAGTTCAATATCGTTACCGGCAAGTCTCTTTACTCATTCCGTAATACATCATCCCGCAACTAACTCATTAGTCACAATGCTTGCAAGGCTTATAGTGATGTGCATTACCGAGAGGGCCCAGAGATACCTCTCCGACAATCGGAGTGACAAATCCTAATTTCGATCTATGCCAACTCAACAAGTACCATTGGAGACACCTGTAGAGCACCTTTATAATCACCCAGTTACGTTGTGACGTTTGGTAGCACACAAAGTGTTCCTCCGGTACTCGGGAGTTGCATAATCTCATAGTCATAGGAACATGTATAAGTCATGAAGAAAGCAATAACAACAAACTAAACGATCATCGTGGTAAGCTAACGGATGGGTCAAGTCAATCACATCATTCTCTAATGATGTGATCCCGTTAATCAAACGACAACTCATGTCTATGGTTAGGAAACTTAACCATCATTGATTCAACGAGCTAGTCAAGTAGAGGCATACTAGTGACACTCTATTTGTCTATGTATTCACACATGTACTAAGTTTCCGTTAATACAATTGTAGCATGAATAATAAACATTTATCATGATATAAGGAAATGTAAATAACAACTTTATTATTGCCTCTAGGGAATATTTCCTTCAAGTACATCCCACACAGTCAGTCACCGCTAAACGTTTTCGTCCGTATATACATCCCACACAGTCACTCCAAGGAAAACGTTTGCGCAAGGTGGCGTAACGCAAATAGTTTTTAGGAGAATGTCGTGTGTGATTGTTCATTGATCCAACACGATTTATGCCTAGAAACTGTGTGCGTTGCCTGAGGTCATCACCCACGGTGTTTTCTCAATAACCGTTTGCAATAGGAAAACCCAATTAGCAAGCTAATTGGCCAATTAGCAGGGTTATTGCCCTATTATTAATAATCCATTTACTAATCTAATTGACATTCATATTAAGCACACAATATATTCCATTTCCATATTAAGGAAGCAGGATTTCATAATTGAAATACATCGAAGTACAACATGATATAGCTTCAGCACTCAGCTACCCCATTACACAACTGCACCAGCAGCAAGTTTCACATGCAACATCTAGAACCTTTCGAAATTAGCATCATAGACGGTACATAGAGAGATGCATCTCATTTGGAAAACTGCTGAAGCGGAAGGCGAATATTGAGCCTTCATTCCTGTTGAAGGTCTTTGCAACTTTAGGCCAGTGCCTGTGGATGATTGACCGTCCATCCTTCGACCTCTTCAGGAACACTTCAATATTGAACCGTGGGTGTTGTATGAAAACTTTCCTCGCTTCATGACCACAGAGGTGGTTTGAGAGGTAATCATCAGTGAACCCTGAAAACAAGGATGTGCATAAATATCTTATCTATATTGGAAATGGGGCAAAGGAATAAAAAAGGCAAGGTATAATAGTTAGTACCACCTTGTAAACCTCAGTGCTTCCCATTATTTCCCTACAACACATATAAGGTAGTTAGTCATCAGGTTAAGTAAGGGTTCACATGCTATCAGTAAAATATGTTGATGATAAATAAGCACATTGTAGACCCATCAGATTAATTCAAGCCACATGGAAAACCCATTTATCCAAACCAAGCATGATTAAGAACTAGGAAATATAGCACATGTATATGTTTCTCATGTATTAAGTGCAGCCAAATTCGATTTATTCCTCACATGCACGACAATACAAAATTCTACCCACGACAATTGGACACCGCAGTGTAGAATTGAACCAAGCAGTTAGCTAAACACCACAACAAATGAACCAAACGTTAACTGAGCACCACATTGTACAATATAACATACTCCTAATAGAAGATCAGACAGTTAACCAAACCAAGAATGCTTAACAACATGGAAATATAACAATTGTATTTGTTTCTCATGTATTTAGTACAACCAAATTTGATTTATTTCTCACATGGTATACAATAACAGAATGCACCCACAACAATTGAACATCGCATTGCAGAATTGAACCAAACAGCCAACCGCGTCGCGCCATCGGCGCGCGAGGCGTCGACGGTGGCCTCGATGGTGAGGTGCTCCTCCAAGATCTGGGGGTCGACACGAATGGCAGCCATCGCGACCTCATCCGCGCATGCGACCGCGATTTTCTTCTCCGCTGCCAAATGGTCCTTGGGATCCTGGCTATACTACGCGCAACATGGTTTAGGGCGGCGCTTATTTGGTGGAGGGGGCGGTGATTTGGGTTGAAGGTGTCGCGCCGGCGGCCGGGACATGTGGGATGTGGAAGGAGGAGGATGGGGGTCGAGTGTATTACCTGCCTGGATAGGTGAGGCCGAGCAGCATGGAGGAGGGTCGCCGGCGAGGAGGCGGCGCTACAAACAAGGAGTGAAGGTTTCAACTTGAAAAGGAAGGCGAAAACAGGGGAAATGTGGCTTTTGGTAAGGGGGAGGGGGCGAGGAGGTAGATATTTCCGCGGAAGCGAAAAATTTGGAATCACTTCAGCAAAAAACTAGCGCGCAAAGTGTGATCAGACTCGGTCCCTTATTCAGAGCGGGCTATGGAATGTAGCCGTCGCACCTTATCGTGTAAGCCGTATGCGTACTATACTCCAACGGTGCTCCAAGATATTTTGTGCTGCATTTCACATGGTTGGTTATAATAAATGATAATCCCCAAGTGCAGGGAATCATCGTAGAAATTCCCAATGGTGGAAGTGATAAGTATGGAGTGTCGAACCCACAAGAAGCTAAAGGTAAGATCAATATTATCTCAAGTCCTATCTGCCACTGATACGACTCTATGTACACCACACGTTTGCTTCCAACTAGCAACGAGAAATAAAACTATGTTGTGGGTATGAAGAGGATAACTTTGCATGATATTGGAGAGCTAAAATATGAAAGTAGGTGCTGTTATCATAAAGTTAGAATATATTACTAAATATTATAAATAGTGAGTGTGGAATAATGGTGGATCGGTGTGCGGAATTTTCCTAGGAAATTGTTAACAAGACCGATAGTCGTCATTGCAATTTCATATGAGGGAGAGGCATAAGCTAACATACTTTCTCTTCTTGGATCATATGCACTTATGATTGGAACTCTAGCAAGCATCCGCACCTACTAAAGATCATTATGGTAAAACCCAACCATAGCATTAAAGCATCAAGTCCCCTTTATCCCATACACAACAATCCCCTTACTCGGGTTTATGCTTCTGTCACTCACGCAACCCACTATAAGCGAATAATGAACGTATTGCAACACCCTACAACAAGAATCCCTCACGCTTGCGCGACACGGAGGGCACAATAGGACAGGACCAAAATAAAACATACAACTCGTACCAATCTAGATCATCAATCAACCCAAACAAAAAAGACATCTACTCAAAACATCATAGGATGGCAACACATCATTGGATCATAATAAGTGGCATAAAGGACCATGTTCAAGTAGGGATTACAGCGGAGTGCGGGAGAGTGGACCGCGTAAAAGATATGAGGATGGTGATGATGATGGTGATGTTGATGAAGATGATCACCGCGGCGATGATTCCCCTCTCGATGGCACTCCGGTGCCACCAAGAGAGAGGAGGAGAGGTTCTCCCCCTTGTGCTTCCTCCTCCATGCCTCCCCCTTGGATGGGGAGAGGTTCTCCCTCTGGTCCTTGGCCTTCATGGTGATGATGGCCCCTCCGGTATCCTCCTCCATGCCCTCCGGTGATGATGGCCCTCTCCGGCAGGGTGCCGGAGAGGGCCTAGATTGGTTTTCGGTGGCTACGGAGGATTCTGGCAGCGGAACTCCGATCTAGGTTAATTTTCGGAGGTTTCTGTATTTATTGGAGAAGTTGGCATTGATTTCACGTCAGGGGGGGCCTCGGGGAGTCCACGAGGCAGGGGGGCGTGCCCCAGGGGGGTCGGCGCGCCCCCACACTCATGGGGCCCCCATGACTCCCCTCTGGTGGATTTTTGTTCTAGTATTTTTCATATTTTCCAGAAAAAATCTCCATTGATTTTCATCGCATTCCGAGAACTTCTATTTCTGCACAAAAACAACACCACGGTAGTTCTGCTGAAAACAACGTCAGTCCGGGTTAGTTCTAATCAAATCATACCAATATCATATAAAAATATTGTAAACATGGCATGAATACTTCATAAATTATAGATACGTTGGAGACATATCAGCATCCCCAAGCTTAATTCCTGCTCATCCTTGAGTAGGTAAATGATAAAAGAAATAATTTATGAAGTGTGAATGCTAGCAAGTGCACAAGTTTGATCAATGATAGTTCCACTCACTTTTTCTAGCATCATTATATATCATATCAGTAGCTCATCTTCATAAAACTTTTCATGATCAAGTAACAAGCTATTCACATGTTAAAGTATAGATCATAAACTTTCTTGAAACTAACAAACTATATTCTCAGTCATCAAACAATTGCAATTCATCTTATTTTCAGGAAGGGTCTATGTCAGAGCTTTGATTTAGCAAACTCCACATACTCAACTATCATTTAATCTTTCACAATTGCTAACACTCACGTGATATTTATGGGTTAAAAGTTTTAATCGGACACAGAGAAAGATAGGGGCTTGTAGATTCGCCTCCCAACTTTTACCTCAAGGTAGATTCGCCTCCCAACTTTTACCTCAAGGGTAATGTCAACTCAGGATCTTTCCAACACAATGTGCTTGCTCAAGGATAAAATGTAAAAAGTAAAGGTGAAGATCACCATGACTCTTGCATAAGGTAGAAGATAAAAGTAAAAGATAGGCCCTTCGCAGAGGGAAGCAGATGTTGTCATGCACTTTTATGGTTGGATGCATAAAATCTTAATGCAAAAGAACGTCACTTTATATTGCCACTTGTGATATGGACCTTGTAACATCCCAAATTTTCAATTTGGAATGTTATACACTAGATCATCATTGCATATCATATTTATTGCATTTTGTAACATCCCAAATTTTCAATTTGGAATGTTATACACTAGATCATCATTGCATATCATATTTATTGCATTTTGGATGATCCTAGAAATTTTTCGCAAAACAAGGACCCTCGGAGAGAGTTGGGGATTTCGTTATTTTCATATTTGAGTTGTCTCAAATTTTGAAAATAGGATCTTTTGATTTTATTTATTTTATCTTCAATTATTTCTATTACAAAAAATATTAGAGAGGGAATAAAATGACTTTTCCAAAATAAAGAAATATTGAGGATTTAATAATAAAATCAAATAAGATTTTTATTTGGTTTTATTTTCTATTTTATTTGAATTTAGGAAAAAAATGTGCGTTTTTCAAAATTGCATTTAGGCCCCAAATAAATGTTCACTTTGTCCGGCTTGATTTTAGAAGTCGGGGAAAATTTATTTCGGGATTTTTGGAGTCCGTTTAGTATTTCTTTCATTAGTTTTTCTACGCGGAATTAATTTAAGAAAAAAAATCTGAACCGACTCCGGGCCGTACCCGAGCGGGACTCCGCCCGGGGGGCCTTTATAAGCCGACCCTGCCGAGCCGCCGAAGCCCACCAGCCCGCCTGCCAAAACCCTAGCACCGCCACCGCCGCCGCCTCGCCGCTGCCCGCGCCACGCCGCCTCGCCGTCGCCCGCGCCGCGCCGCCTCGCCGCCACCCCGCCGCGCCGCCTCGCGCCGACCTCGCCGTCCAGCCGCCCGAGGTAGCCGGCGAAGCCGGCGGTTTTCCTCAGAAAACCGCCCGTTTTTTTTTAAAAAAACCACGGTTTTTTAGATCCATTTTTTATTAGAACGGGTTTTTTACGGTTTAGTTATTTAGCGAGCGTTCGCTCGTTCGTTCATTTTAACGAACGTGTTCGTCATTTAGATCCAGATAATGAACGTTCGTTCGTTAATCTGTTCATCGTTTTTCAGTTTCTCGGATTTTCCGCGATTATTTCTGATCGCGATTTCTGATTCGATTTTTGTTTTAGTATAACTTCTCGCTCGTTTATCGGAATCAGGTGATTCAAGCGCCTGGAGTTTCGTCTCGAAACCCTCTTTCCGTTTAACCAACTTAAACAAGTTTTTGCTTCTGTAAAAATTGCCTTAGATCCAGAATAGTAATGCGAAGCGTGTTTCTTTTGCCGTTTGTCTTTCGTTGCTTCGTGCGATTTGATTCTTTTTGCCAACCGGAGTTCTTAAGTTGAACCTTCTGGTTAGATCTCTTATTCGAGTTTTACCTGTGCATTAGTTGAGTACTTATTGTGTGCTTGTTTGTTTGCGATAGAGTACCCGGAGTGCGCCGCTTGTTACTTCGAATCGCTAGGTTTCCCGGATCATCAGCAAGGCAAGTAACACTTTGATCATACCTCCTACTACCCAGTTTTATTGCATTAGATCAATCCTTACACATTGCATGATTAGGATCAAACTAAATTGAGGGTTTGGGAAGTAGTTGAGGTAGTACCTATTACCTGTTTATTATCAAACCTTTGGGAGTTACCGCTATGTTTCTTATTATGCCATGCTATGCTAGTAGACGTGGATTGGGTGAGTGTATCCATGACAGATGTGAGTTGGTTAATTAATGGTTTATTTAAGGTGGCAACTTAAACACACATCTGGGTGGATTGAGGTACCTGGGTATTCCAGGATTGCCTGTTTTTTTTTGGACCGCCACCCAGGTTCAAAGGGATCATGAGATTATTCATGCTAGAAACTTCCGTGTGCAGCCACAAGCTATTATGGGCTCTAGCATAGTTGACTAAGTCGTGCGAACTCTTATAGTGGTAGACTAGTAGATGTAGGGGATGTAGGTGGTACGGTCTACCCATCGTAAGGTGCTAGCGCTTCTGAAAGACTATGTCTCGGTCATCCGTTTCTCAAACACCGTGTAGTGCGAGAAACCAAACGGAGGCGATTGAGTCTTGTGGGGAAAAGTGCTCAAACCTCTACAGAGTGTATAAACTAATCATGGTTAGCCGTGTCCTCGGTTATGGACAACTTGAGTATCTAGTACCTGGATTATCATGTGAATCTCAACATGTTACTATAAAATTTAATTTGATGGGTTTGTTTAATGATGATGTTTTATTGGGATTGAGGATGCTGTCAACCATTCTCAATGTTTAACAACCACCATGATAGTTAAATAAATTTATTCCTTTGCAGTAGGGAAAAAATAGCTTTACGCAAAACTGTAACCATAGAGCTTTCCACCAGCCAAATATGCATGTAGAATAGTTGTTTCTTTCCATTACTCTCTATGTGTTACATTGCCAGCATATTCCATGTGCTGACCCGTTTCGGGCTGCAATGTTAATGTTGCATACTTTTCAGATGACGATTAAGGAGTTTTAGGTCGTGGTTCTATACTCAGTGATGCCGTTGGAGTTGATGGACTCACTTATCTTCCAAGCCTTCCGCTGTTATCATTATTAGATGGCCTTAAGCCATATTTATTGTAATAAGTTCTCTATTGAGACACTCGATGTAATAAGTGTGTGATTGCTACTCTGTTATAAATCCTTCAAGTACTGTGTGGTGTCAGCATTACTGATCCAGGGATGACACCAGAGCACAGAGATCGGACCGTTTGAGGTATGGTCGCTACAAGATGGTATCAGAGCACACGCTGACTGTAGGACACGACCACTAAGCTAAAGACTTAGATCACTACTCACTCTCTTCTCTTTCTGACTCCTCATCTTTTCTACTCTTTTAGGATGGCGGATGCAAGGAACAAGTTCACGCAACCGGATGAAGATACACCCTTTGGACGTCACTTGAAGGAAGTCACTAGATATCTGAACATAGGAGTACCAAGCTTCACCGGAACCTACAACGCAACTTTACCTGAAGAAGAGCGCTGGATGATTCAAGTTCAAGTTCCAGGAAGGACGTTCATGCCAGTCACTAAGCCCATAGAGTTTTCTTTTGATGCACCAACTTGGAGTCTAGGAAAGAGCATGGCAGCTCACATCGCCATGGGACGCATCGGAGATGTCTACCGAAATGATCTCAAGGATACTATCTACCAGATTTGTGGGTGCCGAGATGAGCACTGGGAGATGATCAGTACCAGAAAGGATAGAGAAATTGCAACTTTTATCCAGGAGTTAAACTAGCACATTCGACGTTAGGAGAACCAGATGTGCGCCGACATGATAGACCTGAAGAAGGCAAAGACAAGAATCAAGGAACTGGAGGAAGAACTCAAGGCTACACGTGAAGATTATGAAGAGGAAATTGAAGTATTAGTGGAGAAGAATGCCGACCTAACAATGAAGATTGGAATATTTATGGGAGGCCCTACACCAGTAGAAGAAGACGAAGAACCCAAGGAGATTCGCCCGGAAGACTACATCATCATCGACGACACCGACTCGGATCCAGATAATAGCGATGATGACTATGTTGATGAAGCTGGAGCAGATATCATGGAGTCTGCAACCGAAGAATATTTCTAGTAGCCCACCTCATCAGTAGTAGTAGTCCACCATGTAAATATTATAGTCCGAGCACTTTCGTGATAGTTAGATCGATTGTATGCCCTTGTTTGATTGAATGAATGAAGTGAATTGTTTGCTTTTGCCTCATGTGCATATGGGTAGTGTTTTCTATTTAGACCCCCTCTATTCTTAAATCTCATCTTTTCTAAACCCTCAGATGCCTCCGAGACGTGACCCCGGATTTACCTTTCCACCGGAGCTCACCCAGTTGATCCAGCAGCAGAACACATTGATGCAGTTGCTAGTCCAGAATCAGAATCATGGGAACAACAACAACAACCCACCACCACCACCACCAGTTGTTGATCACTTAGCCCGTTTTCTTAGGCTGAATCCGCCGGTGTTTTCCAGTAGCACCGAGCCGATAGTAGCAGATGACTGGCTCCGCAAGACAACTAGAGAGTTGACCACAGCAGGATGCACGGATGCGGAGAAGGTGAAGTTTGCCGCACATCAGCTTGAAGGACCCGCAGCATCATGGTGGGGGAGTTTCACAGCCACTTTCCCTGTCGATACTATCACATTGGACTAGTTTCAACAGGCTTTTCGAACTGCCCATGTTTCAGTAGGAGCTATGGCCATGAAGAAGCGAGAGTTTTGTAACTTGTGCCAAGGAGGACGAACAGTTGGCCAGTATGTGGAGGACTTTAGTAAGCTAGCACGTTATGCCCCAGATGACGTTGCTACGGACGCAGCTAAGCAGGAGAAATTTCTGGAAGGACTGAATGATGAGTTGAGCATGCAGTTGATGGTAGCAACCTTCAACAACTACCAGGAATTGGTAGATCGTGCTCTCATGATTGAAGGGAAGCAGCAGCAAATTGAGAATCGCAAGAGGAAGTATGCACAAGGAAAGTACAATTCAGGAGCTCAGCAGAAGCCACGATTTACCCCGAGGCTGGGAGGACATTTTTAGCATACCCATGGAGGAGGTAGCTCGCACAATCACAATGGCCCCAAGAATGGTAATGGGAATGGAGGAAGCAACGGCCAGAACCGCACCAACCCATCAACCCCAGCCAAGAAAGACCTGAGCCAAGTCACTTGCTTTAAGTGCCAGAAGACCGGACATTATGCCAATGAATGTCTTGAATCACAGAATGGAAATGGCAATGGAAACTCTGGGAAGAATCCGAACCCTTTCAACAGGGGACATGTGAACCACGTTAACATGGAGGAGGTTGAAGAGCAGCCGGATGCAGTAATCAGTAAGTTTTTGGTTAAGTCATTTACTGCACTCGTTCTTTTCGATACTGGTGCATCGCATTCATACATATCAAGGGGATTTGTGGATAAGTATAAACTGCCAACCCAAGCCCTTAGGTCACCCATGTTAGTAACCTCGCCTGGAGCAGAATATATGGCTAGTCTATGGTGTGATCGCTTACCATTAAGGATTGGTAACTATGTTTTTCCCTCGGACCTAATAGTATTGGAATCCCAAGGATTGGATGTGATATTAGGCATGGATTGGTTGTCAAAGTATGAAGGGAATATTGAATGTGCTAGTAAGTCAATTTTGCTTACCACCCCAGAAGGGAGTAGGATCAAGTATGTATCCCGACATGTGCCAAAGAGGACTCAAATAAATTGTTTAACCGGAGTTGTGCAGGAGGAAGTACCAGTAGTGAAGGATTTCCCTGAAGTATTTCCAGAAGAGTTGCCAGGCATGCCACCAGATAGAGATATTGAGTTTTTGATTGAGCTATTGCCAGGCACAGGGCCAATATCAAAGAGACCATATAGGATGCCTGCAAAGGATTGGGTGGAAATTAATAAGCAAATTAAGGAGTTACTGGATAAAGGATATATTCGCCCAAGTTCTTCACCTTGGGGGTCACCAGTACTTCTAGTAGAAAATAAGGATGGATCGTTAAGGATGGTTGTCGATTATCGAGGATTGAATGAAGTAACCATCAAGAACAAGTACCCACTACCGATGATCAATGATCTGTTCGATCGATTGCAAGGAACTAAGGTATTTTCCAAGATCGATCTGCGATCAAGATACCACCAGTTGAAGATTCGGGAACAGGATATACCCAAGATGGCTTTTACCACCAGGTATGGGCTGTACGAGTATACCGTTATGTCATTTGGTCTGACTAACGCACCTGCATATTTTATGAACATGATGAACAAAGTGTTTATGGAGTTCTTGGATAAGTTCGTCGTAGTTTTCATTGATGATATCCTGGTTTACTCAAAGAATGAAGAGGAGCATAAGGAACATTTGCGTTTGGTTCTTGGAAAGCTCAGAGAACATCAATTATATGCCAAATTTAGCAAATGTGAGTTTTGGTTGAAGGAAGTTGGATTTCTCAGACACGTTATATCCAGAGAAGGTATAGCAGTAGATCCCACTAAAGTTGATACCGTGACCAAGTGGGAAGCACCAACCACCGTGGGAGAGATCCGGAGTTTTCTTGGACTCGCAGGATACTACCGGAGGTTTATTGAGAATTTCTCAAAGATTGCAAAGCCTATGACGGAGTTGTTGAAGAAGGATACCAAGTTCATATGGACGGAGGAATGTGAGGCTAGTTTTCAGGAGTTGAAGAAACGTTTGGTTACTTCACCAGTGTTGATTTTGCCAAACCAGACCAAGGATTATGAGGTGTATTGCGACGCTTCACGTCGAGGACTTGGAGCAGTGCTTATGCAGGAAGGGAGAGTTGTTTCATATGCCTCACGACAACTTAAGCCTCATGAGTTAAATTATGCTACGCATGATTTGGAGTTAGCAGCCATAGTGCATGCACTGAAGACTTGGAGACATTTTCTGATTGGAAACCATTACGAAGTGTATACGGATCATAAGAGTCTGAAGTATATTTTCACACAGAAGGAGTTGAATCTCAGACAAAGGAGATGGTTGGAGCTCATCAAGGATTATGATATAAGATTGCATTATCACCCTGGAAAGGCTAACATAGTAGCTAACGCGTTGAGCCGTAAGAGCCATGTCAACACCTTAATGACGGGAGATTTACCAAGGGAGTTAGCCGAAAATCTTCGAGAGCTATGTTTGGAAATAGTCCCGAGAGGCTATGTAGCAGCATTGGAGATTCAGTCTACATTGATGGATAAAATCAAAGAAGCCCAAAGGACTGACAAGGAGATTGCTTCTATTAAGGAGAAAATTAGCAAAGGAAAAGCTAAGGGATTTCGTGAGGATGAGCACGATACCATATGGTTCGAAGTCCGTGTTTATGTGCCAAATGATTCGGAGATCAGGAAGTTAATTTTACAAGAGGCCCATGATTCACCATATTCGATTCACCCTGGAAATACCAAGATGTATTTGGATTTGAAGGATATTTTCTGGTGGACCAGAATAAAGAAAGATATTGCGGAGTATGTAGCAGTTTGTGATGTATGTTAGAGAGTGAAGGCAGAGCATCAGAAGCCATCAGGATTGCTACAACCATTGCCGATACCCGAATGGAAGTGGGATAAGCTAGGCATGGATTTTATTACAGGATTGCCCAGAACACGTTCAGGCTATGACTCAATATGGGTTGTAGTCGATCGTTTGACAAAGGTAGCTCATTTCATTCCAGTGAAGACTACCTATACCAGTGCAAAGTTGGCAAAGATATACATGACCAGGATCGTATGTCTGCATGGAGTTCCAAGGAGCATTGTATCAGATAGAGGAACTCAGTTTACTTCAAAGTTCTGGAATCAGTTGCATGAGACTTTGGGAACCAGATTAGAGTTTAGCACATCTTTCCACCCACAGACAGATGGATAGACTGAGAGAGTCAACCAGATCTTGGAGGATATGCTAAGAGCTTGTGCGCTAGATTACGGATCTAGTTGGGACAAGAATTTGCCGTATGCAGAATTCTCTTACAACAACAGCTATCAATCCAGTTTGAAGATGGCCCCTTTCGAAGCCTTGTACGGAAGGAGGTGCAGGACCCCACTGTCCTGGGATGAAGTTGGAGAACGCCAGTTATTTGGACCGGATCTGATAAAGGAATGTGAACAGAAAGTGAAATTAATTCGCGACAGGCTAAAGGTAGCTCAATCCAGGCAGAAGAGTTATGTAGATTCTAAACGCAAGGAGACAATTTACGAAGTCGGAGACCGAGTTTATCTTCGAGTATCTCCACTTTGAGGAGTTAAGCGCTTTGGAGTTAAGGGAAAACTAGCGCCACGTTTTGTAGGCCCATACAAAGTGTTGGAACGTATGGGAGAAGTAGCCTACAAGTTGGAATTACCCGAAGGACTGTCAGGAGTTCACGACGTGTTTCATGTATCCCAGTTGAAGAAGTGTCACGCAGAGATGGCTGACATACCGCTGAGAGATACGGTACCACTGGAAGCAATTTAGTTGGACAGTGATTTGACCTATGAGGAGAAACCAGTTAAGATTCTAGAGTATGCCAGTCGAGTCACCCGCAGCAAGGTTATCAAGTTTTGCAAGGTTCAGTGGAGCCACCACACGGAGGATGAAGCCACCTGGGAACGAGAGGAAGAATTGCTGAAAGACCACCCTCACCTATTTTCTAGCCAACCTGAATCTCGAGGGCGAGATTCATCTTAAGGGGTAGGTTTGTAACATCCCAAATTTTCAATTTGGAATGTTATACACTAGGTCATCATTCCATATCATATTTATTGCATTTTGGCTGATCCTAGAAATTTTTCGCAACTCAAGGACCCTCGGAGAGAGTTGGGGATTTCGTTATTTTCATATTTGAGTTGTCTCAAATTTTGAAAACAGGATCTTTTGATTTTATGTATTTTATATTCAATTATTTCTATTACAAAAAATATGAGAGAGGGAATAAAATGACTTTCCCAAAATAAAGAAATATTGAGGATTTAATAATAAAATCAAATTAGATTTTTATTTGGTTTTATTTGCTATTTTATTTGAATTTAGGAAAAAATGTGCGTTTTTCAAAATTGCATTTAGGCCCCAAATAAATGCTCACTTTGTCCGGCTTGATTTTAGAAGTCGGGGAAAATTTATTTCGGGATTTTTGGAGTCTGTTTAGTATTTCTTTCATTAGTTTTTCTGCGCGGAATTAATTTAAGAAAAAAAATCCGAACCGACTCCGGGCCGTACCCGAGCGGGACTCCGCCCGGGGGGCCTTTATAAGCCGACCCCGCCGAGCCGCCGAAGCCCACCAGCCCGCCCGCCGAAACCCTAGCACCGCCGCCGCCGCCGCCTCGCCGCCGCCCGCCCCGCGCCGCGCCGCCTGGCCGCCTCCCCGCCGCCGCCTCGCCACCACCCCGCCGCGGCGCTGACCCCGCCGTCCCGCTGCCCGAGGTAGCTGCCGACGCCAGCGGTTTTCCTCAGAAAACCGCCCAGTTTTTTTTAAAAAACCACGGTTTTTTTAGATCCGTTTTTTTATTAGAACGGTTTTTTATGGTTTAGTTATTTAGTGAGCGTTCGCTCGTTCGTTCGTTTTAACGAACGTGTTCGTCGTTTAGATCCAGATAACGAACGTTCGTTCATTAATCTGTTCGTCGTTTTTCTTTTTCTCGGATTTTCCGCGATTATTTCTGATCGCGATTTCTGATCCGATTTTCGTTTTAGTATAACTTCTCGCTCGTTTATCGGAATCAGGCGATTCAAGCGCCTGGAGTTTCGTCTTGAAACCCTCTTTCCGTTTAACCAACTTAAACAAGTTTTTGCTTCTATAAAAATTGCCTTAGATCCAGAATAGTAATGCGAAGCCTGTTTCTTTTGCCGTTTGTCTTTCGTTGCTTCGTTCGATTTGATTCTTTTTGCCAACCGGAGTTCTTAAGTTGAACCTTCTGGTTAGATCTCTTATTCGAGTTTTACCTGTGCATTAGTTGAGTACTTATTGTGTGCTTGTTTGTTTGCGATAGAGTACCCCGGAGTGCGCCGCTTGTTACTTCGAATCGCTAGGTTTCCCGGATCATCAGCAAGGCAAGTAACACTTTGATCATACCTCCTACTACCCAGTTTTATTGCATTAGATCAATCCTTACACATTGCATGATTAGGATCTAACTAAATTGAGGGTTTGGGAAGTAGTTGAGGTAGTACCTATTACCTGTTTATTATCAAACCTTTGGGAGTTACTGCTACGTTTCTTATTATGCCATGCTATGCTAGTAGACGTGGATTGGGTGAGTGTATCCATGATAGATGTGAGTTGGTTAATTAATGGTTTATTTAAGGTGGCAACTTAAACACACATCTAGGTGGATTGAGGTACCTGGGTATTCCAGGATTGCCTGTTTTTCTTTTGGACCGCCACCCAGGTTCAAAGGGATCATGAGATTATTCATGCTAGAAACTTCCGTGTGCAGCCACAAGCTATTATGGGCTCTAGCATAGTTGACTAAGTCGTGCAAACTCTTACAGTGGTAGTGTGATGCCCCAAGACCGATGCGCCAGGTGTCTTCCAGTTATTCGCTGTTGTTGCCATGTCATTCGCTTGCGTGTTGCATCTTGTCATGTCATCATGTGCATTACATCATCATGTTTTCAAAACTTGCATCTGTTCCGGTCTCCTCGTTCTCTCTGTTGTTCGTTCTGAGCCCAGACACACTTGCACGCGCCCATGGCACGTCCGAGATAGTATTTTATAAGTGGCCGGAAAATGTTCTCCGAATGGGATGAGAGTTGGCGTGCGGTCTTGTTATAGTGTAGGTAGACCGCCTGCCAAGTTTCATCGCAATCGGAGTTCGTTTGACGCCCCAACGATTAACTATAGCGGCAGTATAGCCGGTCTCTTAGTCGGGCGTTTTCGGTCTCCGAAAATAGTCGCCAGGCCTCCCTCTCTTCTCTTCTCTCAGCTGGAGACCGTCTACACAGCTCACTACCTACCGCAAGGTCCAACATAACCTCTCTCGTCAGCCCGCAGCCCCCTTCGCGCGCGTCCGAAAGTTGTCCCGAACCCTACCCGGACTGTCGCCACCGTTGTGTCC